>NC_056726.1:883772261-883992261 GCF_019279795.1 Protopterus annectens | reverse complement strand
GATTTGGTGATTAGAGAGATGAGTTGATAAAAAAACAGATTGTGTGTGGTACTAATAATGACACAGTGAAAAAGATTTTGCTGTGACAGTGATTTTACTTTAAGCAAGGCCATTGAGATTTGTCAGATATATGTGTTTACAGGAAGGCACATAAGTTGTGGTTTTTCTTTTGGCTTTTCCCGATTAGGGGTCGCCACAGTGGAATTCCGGTCCACTAATGATTGGCAGTCAATTTTTATGGTGCCAAGGTGCCAGCCCGATGCCCAACCTTCAACGCATGCCCATTCATGCATGTCTTTCGAATGCCACTCAACCGCGGGGAGGACATGCAGACTCCAAACAGAAGGCGCTCCAGCCGAGAATCAAACGGGAGAACCTCTTGCTGTGAGGCGACAACGCTACTGCTGCACCACCTCGAAAGGCACACAAGTATGCTTACAAATGAGAATAGCAGTGAACGACACAGTGATGAAGCTCATGCTGATAGTATGCAACACGTGGTTAAAAGAAATGGGGTCAAGCACATGGCAGCAACTGCAGGTCCTGTAGCAGTCCCTGGGAGCCTGAGTCTTTCCAGCAAATTCCAGAGCATGCTCAGTGAAGCATAAGGATGAGTCAGCAAAGTCAAAATATGTGCCCCCACCCGGCTTTATAGTCAACTGTCGTAATTGTGGTGGAAGTCATAAGCCCAAAAGCATAGGCCATCTAGGCAGCTATCTAGGGCGCCGCCCTATCAGGGGCACTTTTCCAGTATTTATTTGATGTAGGTAGACAAGGATGGGTGCACTGGGTGGTGTAGTGGGGGAGCATCATGGAGCCCTTTTGCCTATGGCACCAGTTGACCTAAGACCGGTCCTGCCCAAAAGAGAAAAGTGCTTAGCTTTTAGTCAGCAGTCTCATTCTTGCAATAACTGGAATCATTTCAAAAGGGTTTATAAATCAAATAAGGCACATTCTTTTATTAAAAGAGGGCATCCAGAGAGACAGGTTGATCAATTAGAAAGCTGCATCCCTACTTTTTATGTTGATGGTGTGTCTGTGCTTGGTGAAACAGTCAATGCAGTAGATTTGTGGACAAAGAATGAGATCTTTTGTACTGTTTGGATTAATGGAAGTCCCGTAGAGCTCAAAGTAGATACTGGCTCAAAGTGCAATGTTATGCCAGCAGAGACATTCGCTTGAGTAAGCGCTACAGAACAACTTGATTTGACAGTGTGCGAAGCTTGTTGCTTATGGTGGTGAAGAGATTCATACTGATGGTTCAATACTGCTTTCGTGTTACTCTGCTGGGAACAGCTATGACTTGCAGTTTTACGTAGTCAAGAGACACGTAGTCAATGGTGGGCCTCCGTGAATGTTTGAGAATGGGACTGATTTTACTTAATGAAGAGATTCACCATGTAAGCCTAAGTGACAACAGTTCAAATTTCGCCCTATTTTTTCTGAGTATGCTGGTATTTTTGCAGACAAACTAGGCAAACTACCAGTCGGGTACTTCATGATGTTAGCCCAGAAGTCAGCCCAGTTATCAGATCAGCACAGAAAGTTCCAGTAGCCATGCAGAATAGAGTTAGAGCTGAGCTAGACAGAATGCTGCAGCTAGGAGTAATTTGTCCAGTAGAAGAACCCACTGAATGGGTATCCTGCATGCTAGTAGCTCATAAGAAAAGCTCAGATGGTATCATAAAATGTATTGATCCAAGAGGCTTGAACAAAGCATTAAAAAAGGCCTCATTATCCTATACACACAGTAAAGGAGGTTGCTGCCCTCATGGCAAATGCAACTGTTTTTTTCTGTCTTAGATGCAGTGTTCATTTTGGCAAATTTCACTTGACTGAAAATCTTCATTGCTAACCACATTTGGTACGCCATTTGCGAGATACAGATTTCTGAGAATGCCATTTGGAATAAATTCTACCAGTGAAGTCTTTCAGCATGTGACAGAGCAATTTTTTTCTGGCTATCCATGTTCTAATATAGTAGATGATATCCTAGTAGGAGGCAGTGGTGAAATCGAGCATGACAGAAACCCCAAAGTTTTGGAAAGAGCATGTGAAGTGAATTGTAAGATGAATCCTCAAAAGTGCAAATTCAGGCTATGAGAAGTTGCTCATGTTGGTCACTTATTCACCAGTTCAGGTTTACGACCAGATCCTTCAAAGCAAACAGCAATTCGAGATGCCAGTTCTGAACAATGTTCAAGCTCTACGTTTTCTTGGCATCTATTTAGACAAGTTCATTCCAGAATTAAGCCACCTTTCTGCACTGTTGAGAGACATGCAAAGATGTCATTTAGTCATGATCAGAGCAGCACCAAAGAGTATTTGATGTCTTGAAACAGAAAATTGCCAGTTCACCAACTCTAAGCTACTGTGATGTTCACAAACCAGTTACTCTTTCCTGTGATGCTTGTAAGTTTGGTTTAGGTGCAGTCATTCTTCAAGAGAGTAGACCAGTAGCTTATGCATCGAGAACTCTTACCCAGACTGAGGTGTAGTATACCCAGATTGACAAAGAGCTTTTAGCAATTGTGTTTGCATATTCAAAGTTCCATGATTATATTTATGGTCAACCTATTCAGATAGAAACTGACCACCAACCTCTAGTCACTATTTTGAGAAAGTCTATGTACACAGCTCCTGCCAGATTGCAACACATGATGCTCAAATTGCAGAAGTACAATTTCAACCTTGTTTACAAGAAAGGCAAACTTCTTTATCTTGCTAATACCTTATCCAGATCATCTAGAAAAACAACAGAACAGCATAACAATGAGCAACTTGATTTTGAAGTCATGGATGTGAGAAATCTTTCTTCCACGCATCTTGATGAGCTCAGAAGTCACACAGCTTCAGATCCAGTTCTCCAAAAGCTAAACCTCTTTATCAGTCGAGGATGGCCTTCAAAGTGATCTTGTGTACCAGTAGAAGTGCAACCATATTTTCCATACAGAGATGAGATTTTGTCAGACAATGGATTCATCATGAAAGGTCCTAAAGTGATTGTTCCAAAGTCCTTGCAACAAGAGTACATTCAGATTTTGCATTGTGCCACCCTGGAACTGATTCTATCAAAAGAAGAGTGAGGGGTCTAGTATTTTGGCCTTCTGTGTCAAAAGATATTGCGAAAGTACTTTCATCTTGTTCAGTATGTAATAGTACAAAGATGCATCAGCAGAAAGAACCACTTCTGTTAAGCCAGATTCCTGAGCTACCATGGTCAACAGTAGCCACAGATATCTTTGAGTGGAATGGTCAACATTATTTGGTGTTAGTAGACTTAGTCAGATTGATTCGAGATTGACCTACTTCCCAACTTTACTTCCAGTACTGTTATTACTAAGTTGAAAAGACACTTTTCTGTCCATGGCATTCTACACAAGAGTTATTTCTGACAGTGGTGCACAGTTTACAAGTCAGCAGTTTAGACAACTTGCAGCAGCATGGGACTTTGTTCATATTACAAGTAGTCCCATATATCCTTAGTCAAACTGTGTGGCTGAATGTACAGTTCAAAGTGCAAAACAGCTGTTGGAGAAATCCAAACATGACAATACCAATGTTTTTCTAAACTTGCTAAATCTCAGAAACAGTCTTTATGATAAACATCTTGGTTCACCTGCCCAGAGACTTAAGTCGAGACAAACCAGAACCACATTACCAATCAGCAGCAATTTATTGGTTCCATGTGTTAAAAACAACAAAGTGGTGAAAGCCCAAATGTTGAAAAAGTGTTTGTCCTGGAAGTCTTACTATGATAAAACCAACAAACTGTTCCGTTCTTTTACTTTGTAGAATCACAAGGAGTGGAATTCAGACAAAATCAGAAGCATTTGTTACCACTGTCAGAACCAGTGTTACAGCATCTTGCCTGTGAAAAAGATTCCAACTCTGAGTGACTTTCCAAAGTTCCTGTTCCAGAGGACATTTAGTCAGCAATCCCCATTTCTGAGAAAATCCCTGAGACTCCTCAAGAACAGTCCCCAGTGACTGTTCATGTTGCTAAACCCAGTACTATTATGTCACGAGAACAGGTCACATCTCAAAACCTAGTTCCAGATACACGGCAACCTGGACATGACTGTTGTTTTTCTTTGTTAATGTCAGTATAAATTGCATGCCTATTGAAATGTCATTGTTTCTATGAGACAGCTCAGTAAAGAGGGAGGATGTAGATCAGTGTGTGTGATATACCTTTAAGAAGCTTTCCAGTGAGCCAGCATGTGCATATAAGTACTGAGCACGTGCAAGCAAGAGCACCATTTTGAGTGAGCAGCCAGTGTGAGAGCATGCAAGTATGTAGTCAGTTAGTTAGTTTTAAGTTCAATGTTCTTGCTATCCATCCTGATCTATTTGTATACAATAAACTACTTAAACGAACACCCAAGCCTCAACGTCATCTTAATGCACATAAGAAAAGCGACAGGGGACTAATTTTTGCATCTATAGTTAGTAGAAATTTGAAGTCAGTTTTTGAGAGACCTAATTTTTTCTGATATTTATGAAAACAATGGTTGGGACTAGGAGGTGTGGAGCTCGCCTGCAGTGCCCATATATTTTTTCTATTGTCTGTTTACTTTTATACAACAGCATGTTGATCAAGATTTTGTTTTGCAAGGGACATTTAATTCTAAATGGTTGTGTACCTAGCTTTCTTTGTAGGGAAAACAGTGTGTGCGCTCTGAAAAAGGTTGTGTGAACACACGTATGACATAACAACAAACACCAACGACACCTTATTTAAGCATTCATTACAGTGTGCAAAATTAAAAAAAAATTGCTTTTGGCGTTTTAGATATGGTTGATGTAAACCCAGGGTCAGGCATATGGGAGACCCATTTTGAATACAGAGAACTGTTTTGGCAGGTAAAACTAGATGCCACCTGTGCTCCAGGTATTAATGACAATATTTCAGTGCACCCTGCTGTTAAGCTAAGAGCAGCAAAATCTTAGTGTTTTATTTTGGTTTTAAACTTTTTGTCTTGGTTAATAATTTTTTTTGTTTACTATTTAATATACCTTTTATGGTCATTTCATCCAGGAGTGTAGCAAGAAATTCCATGTTGTTTTCACAAGCTCGTGGTGCCCCCTAGAACACCTGTCGTTTAAGAAACACGTCCTCAGAAGGCTTTTAAGCATAAGAGTTGCTTCACACTTTGAATTTATAGATTTGTTATATATATATATATATATATATATATATATATATATATATATATATATTTATTTATTTATTTATTTATATATGCACTGCGGTGGTGGTGCTGCAGTAGCGTTGTCACCTCACAGTAAGACGTTGTCCTGTTTGATTCTCAGCTAGAGTGTCTTCTGTGTGGAGACATGCGTGAAGGGGCGTACCTTCGTTAAAGGTTGTGCGGCAGGGCCGGCAACTCGGCACGTAAAAATCTACTGCCAATCATTAGCGGACCAGAGTTCTGCTGTGGCGACCCCTAACCGGGAAAAGCCGAAAGACGCAACATATATGTATATGCATTGTTTTGCTTTTCTGTAATGCATATTTATTTATTTTATCCAGTAATTTGGATAAATATGTATGCTTTTACTAAGGTATTTACTCTTGCTATCATGGCTTGATTAGTTGTTTAACATCTATTCCTTTTTGCTACCACTGTACCTTTTTTAAGACTTGAACTGCTTGAAGTGAACAAGGTTGTTTAAACTAGATTAAGGAATTTGCATACAATTCTGATGAAGTCCCCTTTGAAATGATGATGGATGAAAGTGCTTAACTTTTGTTTCTTATTTTGTTTACAATTTGTATTAAACATTGTTTTAACTTTTGTTCTGACTGGACTTTTATCACAACCTTACTGCAGTTTTGGTTTATTTTACTTTTTCTGGTCCCCTCTGTGACTGCATTTTCCAAAGGTAGAGTATATTCCTTTCTGTTCACAAGGACTGGGCAGTTAGCTTGGCACAACAAGAGTTTCATAAAATGAACCGATTGGCTTTAACTGGTTTTGAGAGTAAATGAATCACAGGTTAAGTATTGCTGTATGAACACACAACACTGTCTAGCGCATAATCAAGGTACAGTGTAAGGCTTTATGTTATCAGTTCCAAGTTGTACAAGTTAATCAAAAGCAAAATGTTCATTTTGAAATCAGTGTGTGTTTTATATTATACCATTGCAGTGGCTTGATGACTCTAAAAGCTATCTTAATGGTAGTAGGTTAGTAAATATTTCAGTGTATTGTCCTGATAAAACTTTGACATTAAAATGAGTAAAGTAAGGTGTTTGCTGTTGTATGCGTTCAGTATTGCCGCTGAAACATTTCTTCTTCTTTTTTTTTTTTTTTTTTGATGTTTACATTGCTGGTTTTAATCTTAGGGACGTTTTGAGCACATTTTCTTTTTGTAGAAGTTTAAATATCATTTCATTGTTTTGTTACATTTTTGTATTACTTGGTAACATTATAGCGTATTTTTACTTCCTGTCTTGCAGCAGACGGCATAAAGCTGAGAGTATCAAAGTCCAGTTCTAATGGAGTAGTCAAAAGTCCTGACAGTGTTGTAAGTACTTCTGTTTTTAGACATACAGAACTTGGAACAAAGGTATTTGTGTTTATCGGATGGATGGAATGGTCCTTGGACCCTTTTCAGCCGCAGCCCAGGTGCATATTGCATAAAATTACATACAAGAAACATAGCTTTTCTGTACTGTGTAAACTTACATACGAGTCTTAATTCACATTCTACAAAAGAAAGCCTGTACAACAGTTGCGTAAAAATGTGTATTTTTTTGGCATACAGGAAGCTTTTACAGCAAGCAGTCATGAATGTGGAATGCACCATGGTCTAGTTGCAGTGAATGCTATTTCATAATTGTTTTTTTCTTTTTTTTTGAGGATTCTGAATATCATGTTCTAAAAAAAAACTGTAATTTGTGATGAAGCACAGAATAGTAACATTAAGTAATCAGTCTTTGGTTGTTATTCGAGACATAACAGCCAAGCAGAATATAGATTTTGGCAGTGCATATAATGAAGTAGAATATTTATAGGTGAAAGAGGAGCTAGAGGTGAAGGAGAGAAAGAGAGGGAACTGCAGTCAGAAGTGATCAAGTTATTGATGGGGGATTGGGGAAGGGTAGGGAGTGAGAGAGAGAGAGATGAAAGCAAGAGCGAATGTTATCTGGTAAGATAGCATTGTAATTTGAAAATGTCTGTATATGTCCTTGGGAGTACCTGAAGAGGGTAAGCTGCGTCACTTGTTAGCCTAGCTATTGGTATTAAAACAACAAGATTTGAAAGTTTTCTTTAGGGATTTGAGAAGCTTAACTTTAAATGTTCTAGATTGGTAAGTTGTCTGATTTCCTTTGGGATCTTGGTAAAGCAATGGGTGGGGGGGGTCTTCTAATTTTGTAGTTCTTATAATGAGCTCTCCAACACTTAAGCAGATTTGTAAGTCTGAAATGTATACTTTAAGGATAACGCTTTATTTCCTTCACTATAGAAAAATGATGTTAAAGTGGTGTTTATGGTTGTTTTGTAACAATGCTGATACCAGATATAGGGCTATGCCATTTTTGTATATTGTACAAAGTGTTTTACATCATGAAGCAAATATTAGTCTTAAAGAAAGCCACTATAAAAGGCCTTTGCGTGACATTTGCAATTGATTGTTGACATTATACCATCTCACTATCAGTGTATTTTATTAATTCCATCTGTTACTAAAAACTTGTTGGGGGGGGGGTCATGCTGAAATTCTTAAAACCAGAAGGGAAGTCTTCAGGCAGGGTAGTAAGACTTAGTGTGAAGAGAGGGTGTACATAAAAATCTGATGTGGTACTTTGGAGTATTCCCCTTATTCTGACTTACAGGGCTCTCAAGAGTTATGTATCAGATGTATGGGTTGCAGGAGGTAAAGACCTCCGCAAAAATGCTTTGAAAGGTTTTCCACAAGTTTGAAGATTTGCTGTATTTTTAGCATTTGTGCTTTGTTTTTCATTCTGGTGAGTTACAGGCCTTGTACATCTGATGGAGCATCTCTGGGTGTTATTGGGATTTACCCCAGTGCAGCCCATCTCCTTTAGAATGAATAATTATTATGGAGATTAATTTCGTACAAGGTACCTGTAGGTCTTCTTTTATTTTAAGACTGTATTTTAATGCAGTCAACCTTTATCACGTTTGAGGATTATTTTTTGTGGTCACTCCACACTCCTTTGATAACTAAGATTATATCTGCAGTTTTACCTCCAGTTATTCTGTATATATGTAGCGCTATGTATCTGTTATACTTTAAGTGACGTATACCATAAGATTGATTTGAATCTCTCTTCTTTTACTGTTATTTACAGTTTTGCTTTGATTACTGGGATGTTCAACTAGGATTTGGCTCATTGTCAGCGGAGGCCTGAGTAAAGAAGCTCCAGTACAATATTCTGTATTGTCACTGAGGAATCAGTGCTGTACCTCTGTTAAATTAAATTAATGACACTTATTTCAGATGTATTGTAAGCTGAGTTGAAATTTGCAGCTGTGTAATGAAACTTTAATGAGTACAGTTTATTTTGCAAAATCTATACATATGACAAGTAAACAGTCATTAACAGTTCCCACAGAACTATGTGCATATTAAGCTCAGTAATTTGATGTCATTACATTAACATAAGTAAGCTGGAAAAATAAATGAGTAAGTGTCTATTATGTTGTCAGTCAGTATACACCTTGCAATACTATCAGCACTTCACACCACATCTGCTGATGTAACATACGTTTTCTTTGTCTTCAGTGTATGAGGTGCATAGTAAGTAGCTTATTCACTGTAAGCTAATGTTCCAGATATTCTGACACTGATATCAACCTACCTGCTGAAGCAGTGTCAGCAGAGGGTAACAGTAGCTAAAAATGCGCAGTGAAGAATTGAGGTTTATAAAGCACACCAAACTTGGAAGAGTCAAATTGTCGTGCAGTGTTAATACTCTTTATAGGGTTAATAGAACATATTTCAAAGAAGTAAGGAGAGAAGAAATGCACATCTGAAGGGCTGTTGGGGTAACAGAAAAAGCTCTTAGTGATCTAGGAAAATTTAATAAAATGTACAAAAGATACAAACTGGTCTGTCCATTATTAGCTTACATATGCCTGAGTTGTCAGTTGTTATGAGAGCAATTTCAAAAATATAATTTAGAAATGGATAGCCTAGAATAATTTAGCTGTCCACAAGGATCTTATGATCTGTTTCTATAAATTAACTTGTAGTTTATCTGTGGTCGTGGTGGCGCTGCTGTAGAGTAGCCTCATAGCAATACGTTGCCCCGTTCGATTCTCAGCTAGAGCGTCTTCTGTGTGGAGGCATACGTGAATGGAGCGTGCCTTTGTTGAATGTTGTGCATCAGGGCTGGTAACCCGGTACGTAAAAATCCACTACCAATCATTAGCGGACCGGAGTTCCGCTGTGGCGACCCCTAACCGGGAAAAGCCGAAAGACACAAGCAAGTTTATCTGTGGTCTGTTGAGTCTGTTTGTTATAGATTGCCCATTCCATACTTTTCTCACTGCTTTTATTGTGTCTGCCCCAAACATTCTTGAACCCTTCAGTTAACCTAAAATCTGCTATTGCCCGGTGCTACTAGGCCTCACCAGTTTATATCTAAAAATGCATATTTTTCTAAATAAACTTTGAGATGTTACCATTTCTTCCCTCTGTCTTCAGGTCTACCTCTTGCATTTTCTGTCTGGTAACACTGTGTGCCTTTAGCATTCTGCCTTTCTTTTCTTACACTGTGTAATGTTTAAGCTTTCCAAGTCTTTCCTTATTCACCAGCTGTATGATTGTCAGAACTGATCACCAGTAATGCTGTTATTTTTTTCTCCATTGAGCTCTGCATCTCTGGAATCTGCTTTCTTAGCTTTGTAACTCAGCTTTTTTTTGCCTTTATTACTGCCCTTTTATATTGTATCAAACAGTCTTTTGCTCCTGTGCACTCATTGTTGCAGTTGCATATTTGTAAAACTTCTTAAGGGATTATTGTAACATGATGGGTGAGGTATCTTTGTGAAGGTGGCATCAGAAAGGGCAGATTGCTGTCAAGACATGGTATCTATCTACCACACTTGCACACACACAACAGTTCGTAAGATTATGAAAATTGTTTATTATATTTTCATCCATATCTTTGAGAAGGAACCTGGCAACATTGTGGGTGATGCTTCAGTTTAAAATAGGCATCAGTTTGTTTTAATTGTTCAGCAATTTATGGTGGGTGCAATGGTTAGCATAGTCGCCTGACAGCAAGAGGTTCTCTGTATGTCCTCCCCGCAGTCACGTGGGTTTCCTCCAAGTGTTCCAGTTTCATCCTACATTCCAAAGACATGCGGTAGGTGGACTGGACACACTAAATTGGCTGTAGATGCGAGTGAGTGGTATGAATGAACTACCGTGGCAGTGTTAGCCACCTGGCAGTGTAAACCTTGGCTCGAGATGATTGTCACTGTGGATAGATGGATATGGCTTCTATCTAGTAGAGCTACAGCGATACAGCAGTTTGTGTATTTTTCCTGTTATGAAAAGTGTAACATTTTTCATATTTCTTTGAGTATCTCACTAAGTGAACTATGCAAACAAAACAGCGACAGATGCTAGGTGTCTAGATGGTATGGTCAGTGCGAATTCATCACTTTCTTTGACTACTTCTTCTTTTGGCTTTTCCCGGTTAGGGGTCACCACAGCGGATCACCTGTCCGCTCATGATTGGCAGTGGAGTTTTACAGTGTGGAGTTGCCAGCCCGGTGCCCAACCTTCCACAGAAGGCACACACACATGCATACACTCATGCCTAGGGCCAATTTAGAGTGTTCAATCCACCTACAACATGTCTTTGGGATGTGGGAGGAAACCACAGCACCCAGAGGAAACCCACGTGATCACAGGGAGGACATGCAGACTCCGCATAGAAGGCACCCCAGCCGAGGATCAAACCGGAGAACCTCTTGCTATGAGGCGACAACGCTAACTGCTGCACCACCATGGCTGCCCCACATCATTTTCTTTGACAAATATGCAAAGTATGCATAAAAGCGTTTATATTACGTGATCGAACTGTGAAATGTTCGAACACGTAATAATCGACCCCAAAATATCAAAACCTCGTAATGTCAAATGGCAAAAAAAACAAACAAAACCCCCCCACCCAAACATACCATTAAAACGCTCTAAGAAGAGGGGCAACCCCCCACATCCCCCACTACTTAAATATACCAACTCCGAGATCGCACTACAGTGCAGACAATGGAAAACTTCCATGTCCGCACTGTATGGAGATCTCCATTGAACCGTTTGACATTCTGACGGTTCAATATTTAGGGGTCGATTTATTACGTGTTCAGACATTTCACTGTTCGATTATGTAATATAGACCCGCATAAAATTAGTTGTTATACCCTGTTATAAACTCAGACTTTTGAGCTGTCAATATGCTATTTTGAAAATGTGTGCACTTGTTTTATATTTACATTTTTGTGTAGCTTTTACATTTCAGGAGTTAGAATATTTGTTTTTAGTATTGTCTTTAAAATGGATTTTCTGAAAATTAACTCAGGATGCAATATTGTTCCAATGGGGTAGTTTATAGCCAGCATTCCTATGCCGCTTCAGAGTGAATTAGTTAAATATTTTTAAGCTATCTAAAGACAAACCTTCCGAGTCATTGATGATCCAGCTCTTCAGCTGAATAGAAGAAGAAAATACTCTGCATGATTTGCATTCTGAAGATGTGCTTCAGGACTATTCTGTATTGCCAGTTGCTTTCAGAGCTAAATACGTCCATTAAAAGCATTTACTGTGCCATTTAATGTGGTATACACAGCAAGGATGTGCAAGTTTAATTCCATAAGCATGTTTTTTGGAGAAGTGGGTACAGTAAGAAAAAACACTGCCTAAGGATTTTCTGATACTCTCCTAAGGTAAATTACTAGATGTACATGTTCATTGTTTCAAATATTTCAGTAGCCTTTAGGCTGTACGGGTTGTGTTTTGCCCAAAACACACCAACTGGCCAGCTTCCAAAAGCTTTGGCTCCCTCAATCATTTCAGTTTTGAAGGCTGACTGGTCAGCCCTGAGGCAGTAAAAATCAGCAATCAGAATGGAAAATCTTCAGTAGTTTATTTTGTGTTCATAGGTAGATACTAGGCTATCTGCCCTAGGGCATTTATAAGCCTAGCCAGAGTGTATTTGGCTTCCGCCTCCCTATTAGATTAGCCTACTGTGCCTCTGTAAAGTAGGTCACAGAAGTACCCTTTTAAGATTAGTTTACTGTGCCTCTGTCTAGCAGGGACACGGAAGAGATCCCAGGGGCGAACTTGCGATCTCCCATCCACGCGTCCAGACTTCGCTTGAAGAGAGTCAGCGAGGGGCTATGTCTAACATGAATTGGGATTCTATTCCAGAGTGGGGGGAGCCTCTGGGAATTGAATCTGTCCCTCCAGCATGTCCTATTTATTTTTGTGCTGAGGTTTAGGTCCCTGGAGCGTGTAGCTCTAAGGGACTTGGATTTTTTGAGGTGGAGCATGTCCGTTAATTCTGGGTTTGATATGGCTTTGTACTCAGGCATAGATCTCCTCTGAGTAGGCGGTAAGCAGCTGAGTAGAGCTGGAGTGTCTTTAGTTGAGCTGCATAGGACATCTGTTTGTAGCCCATGCTCCTCTTGGTGAGGTACTTTTGGGGTCTCTCCAGTTGCTGCAGGTGTCGGGTAAGGTACATCCCAAAAGGGGCATTGTATTCAATTATGGGCCTGATGAGTGACGAGTAGAGGGGCACAATGACCTCTCTTGATCTAGATGCGAACCCTTTCGTGATAAGGTGGGCTATATAGAAGATCTTTCTAACCACTTTGGCAACGTGATTATCAAAGGAGAGATTACTATCTACGTTGGTCCCCAAATCTCTAATTACCTCTTCCGTACTTAATGGATTACCACCTATGTGGTAATTTGTGGGCACCTTGTTTTTCCCAAAGGGGATGACTATGCACTTTTTAGCATTTAGCTTGAGGCCGTGGCTCTGGCACCAAGCATCCGTCTGTCTGAGACCCTTTTGGAGGATGCTTATGTCAGCTGGAGATTCGATTATGGCCCCCAGTTTGCAGTCATCTGCAAACTTTGTCAGCCATAATTCCCCCATGTTAGCCTGAACCTCAGAGAAGTATATACCGAACAAGAGAGGTCCCAGAACTGAGCCCTGTGGGATACCACTTGTAACTGGTTTGGATTCAGACATGGCACCTGCGATTCTGACCATGTGGGTTCTATCTCTGAGCCAGTTTGCAACCCATCTTGTGATATAGGGGTTGATATTTAAGCTGGTAAGCTTATTTATGATGCCTGAGTGGGGTATTGTGTCGAAGGCTTTTGTGAGGTCCAGGTAGGCTGTGTGGACTACCTTGCCCTCATCTATGGCTTTGGTAACTGTTTCAAAGAAATAAACTAGGTTTAAGAGGCAAGATCTGCCCTTAACAAAGCCGAATTGGGTAGGGTCCAGTGTCTGGAGGCTCCCAATGTCTTTGTTTATGAGTTCCATGATAATACGCTCCATAGCTTTACAGACCAGACTAGTCAGGCTTATGGGGCGATAGTTTCCGGGGTCCGTTGTGGCAACACCTTTGTGGAGTGGGACCACTGTAGCTGTAAGCCATTCTTTGGGTACATATCCTGTAGTAAGGCTAAGTTTGAACAGTGACTTAATGTGAGGGTTTAGTTCTTCTTGGAGCTCGTGTAAGACACAGCCTGGGACACCGTCCGGTCCCATAGATGGTGTGTTTTTTGCTTTGGAGAGGGCAGCTTTCACCTGTGCATCTGTGATGTCAGGGAGGTTACATTCAGTTGGGATAGGCATTTGCTCCTTTGGGGGGGAAGGGTGGGGGAGAAGTTTGCGCTGAATCTGTCTGCCAGGATGTTGGCTATGTCTATAGGTTCGGTATATTTTGTACCGTTATGCAACAATTCAGAGCATATCTGGGAGTTTCTGCCCATGTTCCTGATAACTAAAGAAGGCCTTGTGATTATTTTTAGTGTCTAGGGCAATTTTTCTTTCAAAACTGGCCTTTGATGATTTTATGAGGGATCGAAGTTTCTTGCTAATACTGATCAGAGATGCCTTCCCTTTTTGGGATTTTGCTCTGTCATGTAGTAGCTTCCTCCTTCTGCTGTATAGCTTATTTATGGCCACCAGACCGGTCTCCTGTTTTTGGAGGAGTGAGTCTTGGTTTTATTTGGGATAGCACGATCCATGCATTCCTGCAGGTGCTCATAGAATGCATTTGTAAAGGATTCTGTGGACTGGACTGTATTATCCTCTGGCCCAGGGGCTTTGAAGGATTCCACCTCAGTCTTGAGAAGTGCAAAGTTGGCTTTTGAAAAATTCTTTACAGTGATTTCCTTGGCTGGGGGTGGGGACGGGATATGGATGTCCAGGGAAATTTGTTTATGGTCTGATCTTACCAATGAGGGGTTTACCTCTGGTGTGGAACATAGAGTCCCCATGTTGGTGATGACCAGGTCCAATATGTTGTTCCCTCTTGTGGGAGTGGTGACCAGTTGTTCCATTGTGTTAGAGTTTATAAATTCAAGGAACCGTTGGGCGAGGGTGTTTGGGCTTGAGTAGTTTTCCCAGTCAGTGTTTGGATAGTTGAAGTCACCCAATAACATAGTGTTTGGAGAGACCTTCATATTCTCCAGTGTTCTCAGGAATGCCAAGTGGGGTTCCTGTAATAGGGAGGGTGTTCTGTAGCAGGCTACAAACTGAAAGGCAGTTTTGCCCACTGTTAGTTGCACATGGATGGTTTCCGATGCTTCGTGCAGTGCCACTAACCTGGAGGTGTAGGTATCTTTGATGAATATAGATACTCCCCCTCCTTTTGTGCTTCGGTCTGAGTTTTGGGGCCAAAACGCATGGTATGAGTTATAACCTGGTAGTGCTGGGGTGCTCTCAGGAGCCTTGAGCCAGGTTTCTGTTACTGCACAGACATCGACTTTCTCCATACTGAGGAGAGCCTCGAGTGCGTGCATGTTGAGGTTTAGACTTCTGGCATTAAGTAGCATTACCTTTAGTATTTTTATCCTTGGGTTGTCTATGGAGGTGGGTTTGTCCTTTGAGCCTTGCCAAAAAAAGGCACTATGGGGGTGGCAAGAGCCTTGGCCAGTATATGAAAGCCTAAGGGTGACAGGTGCAAGCTGTCCCTAGAGAAGCAACGTGGCTTGTTGAGCATGTCATCCCAGGTTGACAGACACTGGATCCCCTTTGAATGACGCCAATACTTTAGCCAATTGTTGAAACTGATCATTTTGTCTTTATACTGTGGCATCATTCTTGGTGAGGGCAAGATGCTACTCAAGGTCAGGGTCATACCAGCCTGGGCTACATGGTCAGAGAGCTCCTCTGCCTCTTTTCATGTAGTCCAGGGAGGTACGTCTCAGGTCATTCACACCAGCATGGACAATGACAGAGTCATACTTGTACTTGCTTTGGAGTGACCTGAGTGCTTGCGTTATGTGGCAGATCCTGGCACCCGACAGGCAGCTTACAGTGACCTTCTCCTTGTTCAGTCTGGCGAGCGGGACATCAGTGTGCCGGACAATAGAGTCCCCTATAACAAGTGTATTTGGTGTGTTGTTTGGCCTTAAGGGCTGTGACTGTGAAGCACACTGATTTTGTGAGATATGTGATTTGTGGGTATTGTTGAGGGGTGGCTGTTGCTTGGATATCTGCTTAGGAGGTCTTTGCTGTTTAGGCAGATTTTTATTTAGAGCCTCCGAGTATGTTTTTGTGTGTTTGTGTTGGGTATGCAGATGCAATAAGTCTGTGTGAGACTGGATTTGTGGTGTGGGTGGTTACCTTTTCCTCCTGACTGACTGTGCCAATCTTGGGTTGAGAGAGCTCTGCCTCCAGTTTGGCTGTGTAACTGCATCTCTCACATGTATTAGAGTTTGTTGGAAGGAGGAGAGGGTTGTCTGTGTACATAAGGCAATTGTAACATTGCCTCAAAATTCCCAGATTCACCAGCTGGACTGGAGAGTAACCTTGAAACTGACCCTTGGACATACCAGATTGGTATAGGGAACTGTTTTTTTACTGATCAGATTAGGGAAGGGAACTGATTTTTCACTTGATCAGGAAGGACCAGTCGGGAGCCTAATACTTATGAGAAGTCAAGGAGGGTGTAGTGCTTAGTTAGTTAGTGTTTCCTTATAAGAGCTGAGCAAGTGCAGGGCTTCAGAAAGAGAATAGAGTGATTACTTTGAGAGTTTGAACAGTTCTAAGGGAAAAAGTGAAGAGCAGACTTTGTGGAGCCTGGAATAGTTTAAACCTGTTTAGGCGGCTGCCCGACGCTGCTCAGTCGCAAAACCGCAAAAAGAGAGTTGTAGGGTTTTAAGAGAGAGAGATCAAGGAGTTTAGAATTGACCCAAAATGGCCAATAAAACTACAGCTTCTAGGTAGTAACCACTCCTCCAGGGACAGGCAGGCTGTTCAGTGTTAACCACTCCCACTGGTGAACACAGAGACTTCCCTTTAGCCCAAGCAAGCACTGGCCTTCTAGAAACTTCTAAACAGTTCAGAACAGCAAATCTGTAACTGAACTTTCTTAAATTTCAGAAAGTGGGAAAAAAGCAAGATTAATATTTATTTATTTTTTTCTTTTTGTTGTGGTTTAAAGGTAGCAGAGATACACAAGCAGCAAAATAATCACAACAGTGCAATAAATGACCCCACACTTGAGTGCTAGGCCAAAATCAGGTAAAATGCAGTTTTTAGAGAAAAAAACGATTTAAAATTAAGTGCAACACAGGAAATGCAGTAAACAGGCTCTAGATGTGTTCCAAGTACTGTTACTGTTACAGATATAAACTTTAGCAAGCCGGAAAATGCCAAAAAGTAGGTGGCAAAGCAGTAAAACTTAACAAAAAATCAGAAGAAAATATTTAAAATCACAAAAGTGGCTCCTTTTCTTCTCTCAGCGTTTTCTCCCCTTGGTAGGTGCTTCAGCAACAACTAGCAAGCCTGAAACTCGAGCATCCAGCACTTAAGACCCTAATTGGCAGATAAGTCCTTTTTGAGTAACGCTTCCACATACAGAACTTAATTATTTAGTGTGTGTATATATATATATATGTATATATATATATATATATATATATACATATATATATATATACACATACATACATACATACATACATACATACTAAGTGCTTGTATGCATACATAGGTGTATATGTGTGTGTGTGTAAACATTTTTTTTTTTACTTTTATTTATGAGTTCTGGCCCTTTAAGAAACCTGGTATTTCTTTAATATTTGAAGTTTCCTATCGGGGACTGCTATTTTTAGCTTTGGCTAATTCAGGGGCTTCTTTTCTGAGGAAATGTACTACTTATATAAAAAATTTTTGTTTTCAAATGCAAGTTTTGTTGTAGGAAGGTTTTGTTTGGGCAGGAAATACGGGTGATGTAGTGCTTGTGTTCATGCTGTGACAACTTAAACTTGACATTTTGTCTGTCAAACTAATTTTATTCCAAAGGGGTTTCTGACAGGAATGTAGTGTGTTGCTTTTGGGGACATTGTATGTGTGTGAAAGTGTAACTGTGCTATTTGTACAAACTGTTTGACAACTTGCAATCTGACAGACTCATTCCAGAGTTTTTGATAGCATCCAAAAAAATCTTCCTCAGTCACAACATGGATACTTACCTGCTTCTCATAGTCCAACTTCCGTAGTTCCTAGAAAAAAAAATGAGTGTGTCCTGGCCAACTCTTCAAGCTCAGTCTTCACCTCAACCAATGCTGAGTGACACTTTCCCTTCAAATACTAACTGAAAATTAATTTTCCTCAAATACATTTTTTAAGGTCCTACTAATGTCACATTTTTTGGATGGTACAAATTTTAAGCCTTTAGATAATAACAAAAAATGTTTTTTATTTATTTCAATTTCACTAAAATTAAATATGTTAAACCCCTGATATGTGTACTTAAAGCCTTCTTGTATAATGTTGTCTTTTTCCAACAATATTTCATTCAAAATCTGTCTCTGCCCTTCCCGCTCCTTTGATTCCACTGATAACTCACTGGCGATTGGTACTGAATCCTTTCGGATCTCCGGGGGGGTGGGGGGGGTATTCTAAAGGGACTTGCAGAGAAGGTAAATTACTCTGAATGTTCCTGTCATCTCTTTGGAATTCATTATTGCAACAATTCTGTTCATCCCTATGGCTTACTTGGGGTTCCATGTTCTCCCTATTAAACCGATAGTTAGTTTGTCTAGGTCGGGGGTAATGTGTCTTGTGTAGGTATTCCTGTCTGTCCCTATCAGTTTTCTTTTTCATTCTTAACATGATATGTTGACATTTATTGTCTATATGTTCCCTAACTAAAAAATACTTTTTCTTATGTTCATCTGTTGTAAACATTAGATCATGTATAATGTGTTCATTCACTTTGGTAATGTTTTCCATCAGCAACACCATATTTCTTTCATTATTTCATTATTCTTTCATTATTTTTATGATAGCCGTCATTAAATCCATACCCCACTTATTAAACATATCTAATAACTCATAATGAAATTCTGAATCTTGTTCTGCATTAATTGGAAATTTCCAAACTCTTAAACCTTTGGGAACAATACCCATACCAAATACATTCCTTCAAATATACATTGTCTAGGTCTAAACTTCTGTATTTGTATAACAAATCATTTAACATATCCATATTCTCATTGTATGAACTACCATATGTTCTATTGTCTATTTCTGTAGTATTAAAATTCAACTTGTGTCCTAGCCAAGCATTTAAAGACATTTGGCTATGTCTAAAGTTAGTGTTACAGTCACCTCTTTGTAGAGATACAGGAGTCTGTTCAACGCCATCAGCTAAAGTCTGCTTGTTTCACCCATTGTCGTTTGAGTCCATAAACACCCTTGGTAAACCACTACATCCATTCTGATAGTTTTTTTCTCTTAAATTTCTTGGAATTGAAGAAAAAACTCAGTTCCATCTTCCGAGACCGCTCTTCTAATTGAGCAAGGCTTGTACACTTCTGGTTCCCCGGAATAGTGCAAGATTGCATCACCAACGTATGACATAGTGGAGTTAAACTCCCTCCAGCTGAGTCAGCTGACCGATAAGCTTGGAGACCTCGCCGCCTTCAAAATTCGTCAATTCGGAAGTTCCTGCTGTGACAACTTAAACTTGACATTTTGTCTGTCAAACTAATTTTATTCCAAAGGGGTTTCTGACAGGAATGTAGTGTGTTGCTTTTGGGGACATTGTATGTGTGTGAAAGCGCAACTGTGCTATTTGTGCAAACTGTTTGACAACTTGCAATCCGACAGACACATTCCAGAGTTTTTGAAAGCATCCAAAAAAAATCTTCCTCAGTCACAACATGGATACTTACCTGCTTCTCCTAGTCCAACTTTTGTAGTTCCTAGAAAAAAAATGAGAGTCCTGGCCAACTCTTCAAGCTCAGTCTTCACCTCAACCAATGCTGAGTGACACTGCAGTGGCCAGCATTCATTCCTCAGACCACTCGCTCACCTTTATGGTTTCATCTGGTGTAGTCCTTTCAGCCACCTTCAACTGGGGGTCAGCCACATCCTCTTCTGCTGGCATGTATTCCTTTTCCAAGTCATTCACTGAAGATAGCTGTAAAGAAAAAAGGTACATTGTTCATCAGAAGGCATAGTATCTATAAGAAAAGATAATTTTTTGTACCTTATCCAAAATACTGTTAGTCAATCCTAGTACACAAGTCTGTACCTGTAAATCAGGTCAGTCAAAATATTCCTCAGGAAGATATGTCAGATGATTTTGACAAAGACTGGGGTTTGTCCCCTTCATATTCTCAGACCCAAAAGTCTGATACTGAGGTAACCTGGTCCTTACAACCTACCTCCTTTGGAGGAATTTTCTTTTTCTCAGATTGACAGAATGTATGAGTTTTTTTTTTTTTTGAGAACAAATGGATGTCCCACCTTAATTGAGGAGATTATATGATAAGATGTGATACGTTAGCACTAGATAGGTCTTGTTCTATACCTGTTCCTACTCTAGTGTCAGCCCTAAATGTTGTATGTGATGCTACCTGTAACAACCCTGATTCACAACCTTCACTCCCAAAATTTTATTTATTTATTATTTATTGAAATGTGTTAACCGGGTTAGTCCAACTGGGATTTTGTCCCATTTTCAGTGGACACCCGAGGAGAAAAGCTCCAGAAAGCAATATATAATTACAGTACAAGAAAAACAAGCGTCACAGACAACAATAGTAAGCAATAGAAATAAACTACGTGAAGATTATAATTAAAAAAGAGAAAATAAATTGGTAACATTTTTTTTTTGACAAAATTAAATTCTTTGTTGCTGAACAATGGGGGAGAGTCAAGAGTGTCAGTAGGATCTACTGAGAGTGATGTGAGTGTGGGGGGAGGGGAGAGCTAAGTAGGGTCATAGCAGGGACAGGTTCTGGAGTTGAATATATGTGTCTTCAGTTCTTTTTTAAATAGTGGAGTTTGAGAGATAGAGCATATATCCAGGGGAAGTTTATTCCAAGCTTGGACCACAGAGTGTTTGTAGAGTTGCTTACCTACAGAACTATTGCGGTGGTAGATATCGAGCAATTGCTGATTTTAGGTTACTTGCCCAATATATATGACAGAGCAATCTGTGTGAAATTTTAAAGTATGTCAACTCATTTCACTGCCAAAACATATTTTCCCAGGTACCTCTTTCTTCCTCATCACACCTCCAACATTTGCCATTTACCTAAGGAACAATTCTACTTGGGATGTAAAAATACCTATGCAATCACTTACAAGCAAAAGGTACTAAATCTTCTAGACTTTTTTGCATATTTGGGAGCCATACATAATGTCCTCAATTGTTGTTCTTGTGAACTGCTTATTCAGTATCTCTTCCCAATCTTTTGTAACCTCTTCTGATACCCAAAGTTATTGTGCAGTATTTTATAGGCCCTAGTAATTATCTAATTTAACAGCAGCTTCTGTTCTAGATTCAGCTAAAAACTCTACCAGTGCAGGTCTTTCACTTAGGATTCCCACTATCGCTTTCTCTTTGTCTGTACTCTATTAGTCACTGACAAGGAAGGCATCTGCAATCCAATTGTCTTCTTGGCTTCTTCCTATTCTGTTACCTTTCCATCTCTAGTTATTTGCTCCCAGTACTTTGGTTCATTTGCCAGTTTTCTTCAGTAAAGTCAGCCCATTCTTACCTATTCTCTGTACCCTTAATTGCAGTAATCCTTAATGGCAAAATCTCCATCTATTGTTATGTTGGCTTAGTTCTTAGAATACGTTTTGCTACTTTGAGTATGATATGTATGGCTGTTGGTATTCTCCTTAAGGATCTGCATCCAGAATCTCTCTCTTCTTATTTCTTGAATCCCCCCCCCTCCGCTTCATCATCATCCTTTTCCACTTTCAATTATTACGTTTGGTTTGTGTTATGTATATCAACTTTAATTGCATAGCTCTAAAATATCAGTTCAAATCAGGTAATCCTGTGCCACCTTGTTTTGTTGGAAGGATCACCTTATCCCACTTTACCCTTAACCTCTTCCTCTCCCAGATAAAAATCCTTCAACTCTGTAATGATTACTGTCCAGAACATCTCCTCTCCTTGATAAAAATATGCCCGACCTGTATATAAAACATCTTTGTTTGAACCTATGTCACATTTTACAAGACTTTTTGTTTTAATGAAAACTCTAAAACAAAAAACACACCCTCATAACCTATTAACTTAAAACAAACACGCGGAACTATATACATCTTCAAATAATGAAGGTTAACCCTCCTGGTGGGAGCAATTGTCCCAAATCAACAGCTGCATGCACACATATTAACTAACCTAAAATTAGGTTATCTGTGCTAAGGTGTGTGTTAAAGCCTGCGCTCTTACACTAATTGCTGTGTTTGTTCTTGTCTTATCTTTATTCCCCTCCCAGATGTGAAAAACAGCTTATATGCTTTCAGAAAACATTACCTTTTTGCCCTAAAAAGTGCAGTGGCTGTCTTGAAGTAAAGCTAAATTGCACATTGTTGTAATAAATGCATTAAAGTATTTAGTTACCAAAAAAGGTGATCTTATCCACTTCCAGTAAATTTAAATTGTATTTTATACTGAGTTGCTTGTCCTTATACCTTTTAATTTTATGATTCTCTCAGTAACCAATGTCCAGACCTCTCAATTTATTGTCTTTACCTTTAGTTAGTTTGTTTCCATGGAAATTTAAGAACAGAATGTATTTCTCTACTAACATGGAGCAGTTATTTGCTAAAGGAAAAGCATTCATAGTGTTGTGGTCACTCATTAAAAAAAAACGTGCTTCCTTGAATAAAAAATTGTTATTCGATTAAGCCAAAGGCATTAACCCAGACATTCATTTATGTAAAAGTAAAAAAAAGTAATTTAATATTACATATATTATATTACATTTGATACACTTTTACACCCCATCCCTATCTCAACAGCTTAAGATTACTGCCCATTAACTCAAACATGCTTTTGTCTAGTCCACATTGTAATACCTAAATTTCTAAAAACTACTTGTTTACTTAGTATATTCATTAAACACAACATGAAAATGTTTTAGTATAAATCATGCAGTTTATATCACGAAATGCTTTGTACAAGTACTGTTAAGAACAAAAATCATTTTACTTACCGTACTTTCTCTTTTTCCCCTCTAGTATTGTCCTTCCAAACATCAGTGACATGAAGTGGAGCACATGCCTTTTAGTTCTCCAACAAAAATTAACAAAAATCCAATCTTTCTAAGCCTCTTTTTCCTTGTAAAGCCATATTTCACAAATGTGATTGCTGCTTTATAGTATAACATTTATTCACTTATTTCAGTCTTGCTTTTCTTCTTGTTCATCTCCCTCTCCCTCTCCCAACCCCAGACTCTGGTTCAAGTCCAAGGTATTACTGATTCTTCTAGTCAACTCCTATGCTTTTTTTGTCTTTCAAGCATTTTCCCTTGGAGCAATGGAAAAAGCTTCACTGACTGACAAAGTCTCTTTATGAGCTTTATTATCAGAGGAATGAGAAGCAGAACTTCCTTCTGTTTGATGGCTCACTTTTTGTTGAACTAACTTTTGTTTTTACTCCTTAGCCTGTTCTACATCAAAAATGACTTTGATCATCCAAGAAAAATATTCTGAAGACAGCTGGATACAGCAGTTTGAATCTCACACCTGCCTCTTAACATTCCCTGATTGTTGGGATAAAGTTGCTTCTGCTTGATGTACAGTGAATAATCATTTTCCACAAACACACTAACTCCAGTTTTTAATATTTTGCCCTAATGCCAGAGTTTTGTCAGGACCAACTATTTCTGCTTATATGATTGCATCTTTGCTAATGTAGGTCTCCTGGCTGCTTTCCCATGGCCCAGTTTGGAGCATACACAAAATGTGCCCTTTCAGATAAGTCCTGCTATGGAATACCAGTCTAGTTACTTATTGTGCTTTCTTAAAATTAGTGCACTGTGTTCCTTTCTGTTTCTGTGGTACAACAGTAAAAAATCATGTTTTCTCTGTGTGCTCTGTCCTCTAATACCATTTTTAAAACCTCTCTTCTTGAGCAGTCTCATACTCATCCAGCCTTTTCGTCATTTTGACCTCTGATTTTTTTATCAGTACATTGGAATAGCTGTTTAAAGCTTCTTCCATTTTTTCCAGCTTTTTTTTTTGTTTGATTTGTTATATTCATTCAGTGTTTCATTTATTTTAATCATCTCTGAGCACGTTTGACTTATATTTCCTCTAAATTACTGGAAACCACCTCTTGTACTAGGATTCTTCCCGATCACTGTTTTATTTTCACCTTTTCTAGTTGATTTTGTTTCAGGCTCTGTAGGCTTCTTTGCTGGCATCCAGGCAGTGTACTTACTGACCAGTAACTGAATTTTACTTTAAACAGGCAAGAATTACTAGCCCTTGATTATCAGTTTATTTTTTTCACACAGGTACAGCTAAAATTAAGCTGTTGAACAGTGTGCAGCCATTTAGGAAATTAAGTTGAGGATTTTGGATGGATTTGGTAAAATCTTTTTTATCTTCCACTTTGGCATATAGAATTCTTAACAGATATATGGGGAAGTTTGTGCTTTTTTGTACAGACAGTTTGAGAGACTTTGCTACCATTCTACGCCCTGAAGGTAGCACATTCTTCCCCCTGAACTGGTCACAATAACTGCCTCTGTACATTCTCCACTGGCAGCAGATTGTGACAGACTCATAGTTGTTCAGGAGAGAAATGGACTTTGCATTGGATACAAATACCTCCTTTCAGGGAAGTTCTACCCCACTCTCTGAACCAAACAGAATTTTTTCCTTAGGTTCTTCAGCAGTTGTTCACCCTAGGTGTCATAGAAGCTGTGCCTTTAAATTATAGAGACAAAGGCTTTTATTCCAGAATGTTACAGGTACTAAATAGTCTTCTTCGAGACCAGTTCTACATCTTTGCTTCATAAATCTGTATGTTGAAGTTTCAAAATTCAAGATACTAACTGTAGATTAGATTAGAGTGTATGTGCTGTGTCTTTAAGAAACATATCAAGAACTGAAGGTGACAGTCAGTTGTCTATCAGGTGCCAGGATTCGCCACATAACACATGCACTCCAGTCACTCCACAACAAGTGCAAATATGACTCAGTCATTGTCCAATTGGGTGTGAATGACCTGAGATGTACCTCTCTGGACTACATGTAAAGAGATGTGATGGAACTCTCGGATTTTGTGGCCCAGGCAGGCATGACCCTAGCCCTGAGCAGTATTCTACCGTCACCCAGAAAGATACCACAGAATGAGCAGAAAATGATTGACTTCAACAACTGGCTAAGTTTCTGGTGCCATTCTATGGGGATCCAGTATGTGTCTGCCTGGGATGACATGATAGACAGACCTCGATGCTTTCGGGTACTGGCTAAGGCTCTTGCCACTCCTATAGTGTCTTTTCTAGACAGTGTTCCAAAGGCCAAAATTCCACCGTAACAGATGCAAACAAATGCAATTTGGGGTTATGCTACTCAGTGCTAGAAGTCAAAATCTCAAGATGCACTCGCTCTAAGCTCTCCTCAAAATGGAGAATGTCGAAATCTGTGCTGTAATGGAGACCTGGTTTAAAGAGTCAGCACCCTTGTGCTCCCAGGCCACAACTCATTCCATACCTATCAGCCCCAGAATACACCCGGAAGCTCCAAAGACAGTGGTGTCTCCATATTCTTAAAGGATATACATACCTCTAGGCTGGTAGCCCAACATAATGTATCCGAGATACTTCAGGTACAGCTAACACTGAGTAAGATGGCGATTCAAGTGATAGCCTGCTACAGAACCCCAAACATATCCCTAGACTCTCACTCCAAGTTCCTTAGCACCCTGGAATCTATCAAGGTCCAACCCAGTACTCTCATAGTGGGTGACTTCAACTACCCTTCCATCAACTGGGAAAACTAAACGAAACAAACCTTGGGTAACCCAGGAATAAAATTTATCTTAACAATAAATTTTATTCCTGGGTTACCAAAGGTCCATTTCTTTTCGTTGAAGCTTGTTTTTTGTTTTTTCATTATTTAACTGGGAAAATTATTCAAGTACCAATGTACACGCTCGACGCTTTCTGGAATTTATCAATTCCAGTGCCCTGGACCAGCTCATTGTGAAGCCCACTACAGGAAGCAGCATCCTCAACCTGGTTATCACCAACATGGGAGAGTGTTGCTCCACACCTATAGTCAATTCCTCCCTGGTTAATTCCAACCACAAACTGATCACCATGAAAATCTCCATTTCACCTACAACCCCCGCTAAGGTGACCACCCTGAAAAACTTCTCTAAAACCGACTTTGGGCTCCTAAAAACAGAGGTGGCTAACTTCTCAGCACCCATGCCAATGGAAAATAGCTGCATGACTGCCGAATCATACACCATTGGACTGTACGAGCATGTACACAAATGCATGAACCTTGCCTTACGAAATAGAACTAAGATGCTCTCCTCCAAAAAAAAGGAAGCCAATCTGGTGGCCCCCAGCCATCAATAAACTCTACAACAGAAGGAAGAAACTGTTGCAGAAAAAAAATGAAGTCACAAGACTGGAAAACCTCCCTTATCAGTCTCAACAAAAAGCTGAGATCCCTTATCAAATCCTCTAAAGCCAGCTATGAAGGCAGAATTGTGACTGACACCAAAAACAATCACAAAGCCTTCTATAGCTATATCAAATACCTCCAAGGCAATACCCAGATTTGTGATGAGTTATTCCACAGTGGCACTTCCTATACTGAGCCAACAGATACAGCTAACATACTGGCCAACTAATTCAGTGCCAGCTTTACCCCCCCCCCTCAAGGGCCCTATCACAATACAAGAAGAAAGCCTGGTACCAACCATTTATGTAGCGCAGGTAAAAGCTGCATTGTCCAAAGCCAGGAATATAGCATCCATGGGACCTGATAATATCCCTGGTTGCATCCTACAAATTGAACTGGCACCACATCTGTGTGCCCTGTTCAATCACAGCCTTACCTCAGACTATGTCCCTAATGAATGGCGAGCTGCTACAGTCATCCCTCTCCTTAAAGGGGGAGCAACTACAGACCCTTGGAACTATAGCCCCATTAGCCTGACGAGTCTGGCTTGCAAAGCTATGGAGCACATCATCATGGACCTGCTTAACAAAGATATAGGCAATCTCCATACTCTTGACCTCACACAGTTTGGCTTTGTCAAGGGGAGATCCTGCCTGCTGAACCAGGTTGACTTCTTAGAGGCAGTCACCAAGGCTGTGGATTAGGGTAAGACAGTGCATACAGCATACCTTGACCTGGCCAAGGCCTTTGATACCATTCCCCACTCCGGTATCATTGATAAACTCACCAAAGTAGGCATCAATCCTTACATCACTAGGTGGGTTGCAAATTGGCTCACAGACAGAACCCATAGAGTGAAAGTTGCAGATTCCAAGTCAGACTGTCGTCCAATCATAAGTGGGCCCTCTCCTATTTGGCATCTACTTCTCAGAAGTCCAGGCCAACACAGAAGAACTCTGGCTGACCAAGTTTACTGATGACTGCACGCTAGGTGTCATTGTCTACTCCCTAAGTGATACAGACATCCTACAAAAGGGCCTCTCTGAGACCAATGGCTGGTGGTGGAACCATGGCCTGAAGCTTAATGCCAAAAAATGTGATGATATCCCCGTTGGAAAAATTTCAGTTCCCATGAGTTACCACGTTGATGGGAGCCCACACTGAAGGGGCCTTAAGAGATCTGGGCACCCAGGTTGAAAGCCACCTCACCTTCGACCAACATATTACCACTGTGGTCATAAAGTCCTTCTATGTGGCACATCTTATAACTAAAGGTTTCACATCCAGAAAGAAAGAAGTCCTCAATCATCATCTCTCATTAGACCATTCATCAAATATAACACCCCATTTGGTAAGTACCTGACCAGACACCTACAACAGCTGGAAAGACCACAAAAGTACCTCACAAAAAATGGTCCTAGGCCTTAAACACATGTCCTACACAGACAGACTCAAGAAACGTCAACTGTTCTTAGTCTCTTATCATCTACTTAGAGGTGATCTCTGCTTGACTTACAAAGCCATGTCCGACCCAGCCCTACTTGAAATGCTACACCTAAAGAAATCCCAATCCCCCATGCCACACACTCCAGAGATCACAACCTCATTACCACAATTAACAGAACATGCTGGAGGGACAGGTTCATCTCCCAAAGACTGCCCATACTCTGGAATAAGCTTCCCATTCATGTCAAGCAGAGTACCTCGCTGGTCCTCTTCAAGAGAAATCTTGATGAGTGGATGGGTAACAGAAACTTCACCCCAGGGATCACTCCAGTTGCCCTACTGAATAGGGGCACTGTGAACTAACATCGGGTGACCCAGTGTCTGGGGAATTTTTTGGACTAGGCTTGTAAAGGCTCCAGGGCCATTAGCCTAGTACACACCTATAAACCTGTATAAATACCAAGGCACATGCTATTCCCAGTGCCATTTTGAGAGTGCAGTCAGAGAGTGAGCATGTATGATTGATTGCATTAGTTAGTTTGTATGTAAGTTACTTAAGTTAGTCAATAAACCTCTATCGTAATGTGTTTGTATATAATAAAGCTGCTTGAACAGAACCCATGAACACTCTTCTATTGTGCCCAAAGTAGGAAAGCGACATGGTGTCAAAACCGGGATGCCAGAGAATGATATCCAGAGCCATGAGGTACAGAGATGACAGTGAAGGGAAACTAAGAGAAACGAGCATGAAAAAGAGCCAGAAAAGAATCAAAGTTAATGATAAAAATGGAGCATTACAAGGGCACAAACCACATTATTAAACAAGTAGGAGGCACAAAAGATTTATTAACTAAGGGAAGTGTTTAAAGTTAAGATATTTGACAAAATGATTATCAGAAAAGCAAAATGAGTATGTATAAGGGAAAAATGGCATGTTTAGAGTAAATCGAGCACAAGAAAATTACAGTGGGCATGAAGAGAGATTAAACGAGCAAAACAAATATAATAAGAGGAAAAAGAGCACATTAAGCATAAATAAAGCAAGATGACTGTATGATTTTTTGGCAAAGAGCTATGTTTTGGCATAATTACGACTTTGTATTGTATTAAGGGCATAACTAGTTATTCGAAGTGTCTCAAAGTGTGTAAAAGTTCTTGCAGTGTGTACTTATTACTGTCATGTATTCTGAAGAGTTTGTGTGCAAAGTGCAACTATTTCATGAAGTATAGTCAAAGTCTAGCCATTTCAAAAAGTTTCTTGTGCTAGGTGTGTCTATTCGCAAAATGTCACCATTATAAGTTCATAGGTAGGTACTAGGCTATTGGCCCTAGGGCCTATATAAGCGTAGCCAAAAGGTACCCTGGCTTTTGCCACCCAAGAAAATTATTTTCCTGTGCCACTGTTTAGAAGAGCCACAGAAGTGATCCCCAGGGTGAATTTCCTATCTCCCATCCAATCATCAAGATTTTTCTTGAAGAATGCTAATGAGGAGCTTTGTTTGATATAGATAGGTAGTTTGTTCCAGAGTATTGGAAGTCTCTGGGACAGGAGTCTATCCCTCCAGCATGTTCTGTTTATTGTGGTGACAAGGTTTAAGTCCCTAGAGCGTGTAGCTGGGAGGGATTGGGATTTTAAGTGGAGCATGTCCAAAAGCTCTGGGTTTGACATAGCTTTGTGTGTTAGGCAGAGATCGCCTCTGAGTAGGAGATATGCGACAGAGTAAAGCTGCAGTTTTTTGAGACGGTCTGCGCAGGGCATCTATTTGAGGCTGGTAATCCTCTTTGTGAGGTATTTCTGTGGCCTTTCCAGTTGTTGTAGATGTCTTGTGAAGTACATACCAAAAGGGGCTTTGTACTCTATAATGGGTCTAATGAGTGACGAGTAGAGGGGAACAATGACCTCTTTTCTTCCTGGATGAGAAACCTTTTGTGATGGTGTGCCACGTAGAAGGATTTCCTGACTACTGTGGCGATGTGATTATCAAAGGAGAGACTACTGTCCACCTGTGTCCTAAGGTCTCTTATCACACTTACCCGAACTGGGTGGGGTCCAGAGTTTGGAGATTACCAAAGTCATTGTTTTCAGTTCCATGATGGTACGTTCCATAGGCTTTTAGACCAGGCTCGTCAGGCTAATGGGGCAGTAGTTTCCAGAGTCCGTGGTGGCTCCCCCTTTGTGAAGTGAGATAACCGTTGCTGTGCGTCATTCAGTGGGCACATATCCTGAGGTGAGGCTATGATTGAAAGTGGTACTTAGGTGGGGTGTCAGTTGGTTCTGTAGTTCATGTAGAACGCAGCCTGGGATGTTGTCAGGTCCTATGGATGCTGTGTTCTTGGCTTTGGAGAGTGTGTTTTGTTACCTGTGCAGCCATGATTACAGGAACTTTGCATTCTTCTGGTATAGAGATTGGTGCTTTAGGGGATGAGAGGGGGGTAAAGTTAGCACAGAACCTATCTGCCAGGATATTGGCAATATCAGTTAATTCTGTATATTTAGTGCCATTGTGCTGTAACTCAGAGCAGATCTGAGTTGTTGCCACTGAGATTCTTGACATAGCTATAGAATGCTCTGTGGTTGTCTTTAGAGTAAGTGGTGATTTTGTTTTCATAACTAGCTTTGGAGGATTTTATAAGGGATCTCAGCTTTTTACTGAGGCTGACCAGGGAGTTCCTCCAATCATGGGATTTTACTCTTTTTTGCAACTGTTTCTTCTGTTGTACAGTTTGTTTATGGCAGGGGATCACCAGATTGGCTTCCTTTTTTGGGGGGATAGCATCTTGGTTCTGTTAGGGATTGCATGATCCATGCAGTTGTGTAAGTGCTTATAAAGTGCATTTGTGTAGGGTTCAGCAGTCATACCTCTATTGTCCGTCAGCATGGGTGTCGTGAAGTTTGCCACTTCTGTCTTAAGAAGCATGAAGTTGGCTTTGGAGAATTTTTTTATGGTGGTTTCCCTAATGGGGGGTGGGGTGGGGGAGGGATGTGGATGTCTAGGGTGATTAACTTGTGGTCGGATCTGACCAATGAGGAATTGACCTCTGGTGTGGAGCACCAGTTGCCCATGTTGGTAATAACCAGGTCTAGGATATTGCTGCCCCTGGTGGGGGTGTGGATAAGTTGATCCAAGGTATTGGAATTTATGAATTCCAGAAAACATTGAGCACAAGAGTTGGTACATGAGTAGTATTCCCAGTTAATGGTGGGTTAGTTGAAATTGCCCATTATTAAGGTGTTAGGTTGTACCTTAATATTTTCCAGTATATCAAGAAATGAGGAGTGGGAATCCTGAGGCATGGTGGGGGATCTGTAGCAAGCTACAGTTTGGATCGTTGTCTTGCCCAGAGTTAGTTACACTTGGATAATCTCGGATGCATTATGCTGAGCAACTAGCCTGGAGGTGTGGATATCCTTAATGAATATGGACACGCCTCCGCCTTTAGTGTTTCGGTCCAGGTTAGGTGGCTGAAAGGTGTGGTAAGAATTATAGCCTGGTAATGCAGGGGTACTCTCTGGAGCCTTGAACCAGGTCTCTATCACTGCACAGATGTCGATGTTCTTTATTTTAAGGAGTGCCTCGAGTGAGTGCATTTTGAGGTTTAGGCTTCTAGCATTGAGTAGCAATTCCCTCAGATTTTGCTTGCTTGTACCTGTTACATTGGTGAATTTGTCATTTGAACCTTGCCTAAAAAAGGCACTACAGGAGTGGCTAGAGCCTTAGCCAGTATCCGGGATCCCAGGGGTGACAGGTGCAGGCCATCTCTGGCAAAGCATCGTGGTTTGTCGATCATGTCATCCCAGGCAGACAGATACTGGATCCCCTTAGAATGACACCAGAAGTTTAGCGAATTGTTGAAGTTCAGTCATTTTGTCCTTGTACTGTGGGTGATGGCAGGATTCTACTCAGGGCTAGGGTCATACCTGCCTGGACTACAAGATCGGACAGCTCCTCCATGTCCCTTTTCATGTAGTTCAGGGAGGAACGTCTCAGGTTATTCACACCAACATGGACATTGACAGAGTCATATTTGTACTTGTTGTGGAGTGACCTGAGTGCATGCATTATGTGGGGGATCCTGGCACCCGACAGATAGCTGACAGTAACTTTCTCCTTGTTTAGCCTGGTGAATGGAACATCAGCATGCCTGACTATAGAGTCACCTGTGATTAAAGTGTTGGGTACGTTGTTATGCCTTATGGGCTGTAGTTTAGTCGCACACTTAGTTTGTGGCTATGTGTCATTTGGGTTGTGTTAGGAGGGTGGAGGTTGCTTGTGTTTCAGCTTTGGAGGTCCCTGTTGCTTGGGCAGGTTTTTAACTGAGAGCCTCCGTGAATGTAGGTATGTGTTTTGTGTTTCTATGTGTGTGTTTTGGTGGTGTAGGTTTTGAGGGACTATGTGATGAGTGTGGTGTGGTGCAGTTGTTTACCTTCTCCTCTTGACTGTCTAGTCCAGTCTTGGGTGAAGAGAGCTTTGTTTCCAGTTTGGCTATGTAAGTGCATCTCTCACTGGTTGTAGTGTTGGGTGATAGGAGGAGAGGGTTGTCTGTGTACATGAGGCAATTGCTGCATTGCCCCAAGATGCCCAGATTCATCAGGTGGACAGGAGAAAACATTGGGAGCTGACCCTTAGACATACCTGGATAGGTGCTTATTTGTTAAGTACTAGAAACTGTTTTCCTCTAGACAAGTGAGGAAAGTTGAGTGCTGTAGTAATTTGTAGCTTATTTAGTGCTTACAGCGAGTTCTGAACAAATGCTGAGCTCAAAGAAACAGACTTGAGTGCTGAAACTAAAACAACTGGCTAGTTCTAAGAAACAAAATTAAGCTAGAAGGCTTCCCTCCAACACAGAAAGTCTTGGGTGCACAGAAGCCCACAAACAGTCCTGGATACAGCAAATCTATATCCAGACTCTACTATCCACAGGAAAGGCAGGAAACAAGCTTAGAAGGAGGAGCAGAAACTAAGTGGATTGGCCTTCTCAAATGTTCTCCCTGTATTAGGTAGAAAGAGGTAATAACACTAGACTGGGAGGAGTGTCCCAGATCAAATTTACAGTAGGGGCGGGCAACTGCAAAGCCACCAACTATAAGAACAGCGTACAAATAGGGAAAGAGGGAGGGAAACAAACTGCAGAAATGTTTTTCAAAGCAGAAAAGCAGCAGTGAGCCTTTAAATGAAAGATCTGAAGTTGTTAACTTCAATTGATCAGCAACCTGTGGGTTACGGATCTGATACGGATCCGAGCCGGCAGCATACCAAGCTAAAGATCCATGCTCCAAGCTCCACCCCCTTACCCATACTACCCTGCAACCTCCTTCCAATCCCCAGATCTCATTTGCCAAGGCTTTGCCAAGCACGGGATTCCTCGAGCTCCAGGCGAGTTTAGTATTTTCCAGTTTTATATATAAAACTTTGGGTATTTAGTTGTCTGTGTGTGTGTAGTATTTTTCTATTTTGATAGATATTAGTTTTTCTTCTTACTTTACTCTATATCTCTGTTATCCTTCATATCTCTATCACCTAGTAGGCCCCTCTTTTCCTTCAGGTGTGTGTGTGAGTGTGGGTATGGCTGATAGCCAAAAGCTTACCTTTTCTAGGTGCACTGAGTGTGGCCATAAGGTGTCGCCAGCGGATGGTCACACTCAGTGTGTTCTTTGCTTGGAGGTAGCCCGTCTTTCCTCAGGCTGCCAAATTTCCACAGCCTTTAACCCCCGGGCTTAGAGAGACAGGAAGAATAAGCTGATTCTGGTGGGCCTCCTACCCACAGAATCTGCTTCTTTTTCCTGCTCTCCCTCTGTAGCGGCAACCGTGGTTGCCCAGCCATCTGGCCCTCCTCACCTGACTGGGACTTACCCTCCCACCTTATCTCAGGGAGACCGAGAGGCAGAAAAAGATAGGAAAGAGAGAAGGGAGAGAGAGAAAGAGAGAGAAAGGGACAGAGATAGAGAAGCCACAAACGGCAGGCCGAATTGGGCCCTTCCCACCAAGGTTCTCCCTTCCCCATCGAGGACATCCAAGCCTTCCTCCCCACGGCTGTGTTCTCCATGCTTCTCCCCGGAGTTGGAGGAGGAGACCCGACCATCTTTGAGGTCGTCGCGTCGGCGGCCTCGTCCAGATCTACTAGAAGCCTCTCGGAGGCAGATATGGACTGGATGATGCGTCGCTTTTTACAGACTCGGCTGCAGATGGGAGTGTTGCTGACTCCCCCCCTCCGGGGGGGGAGTTCAGCTCCACTATTTGCTCCGATAGCTCCTTCTCCTATCCACTACCGGGTTTCAGAGTCTTCGGATCTGAGGATCCTCGGAGTCAGGGAGTCGGCGCCGACGGTTATTGCTACCTCGACGCCGGCCATGCCCTCAAGCCTATCAGATCCCTTTTCGGATCCAAGCTCTTGGAGCCGAGAGCCGTGCATTGGATCCGAGGGGGCGAGTGTGTCTTCGCCTCCGTTGCAGTTGGAGCACACCGTCCACTCTGATCCGAGCTTTTCAGCACCAACACCGATCCTTTCGGATCCAAGGGTGCCGGACACCTGTCTTAGAGAGGCCGGTTCCCCTTCGGCATTCGACGTTGTGGAGAGGGTTCTCTTTAGAGGATCGAGACCCCTCGCTCTGTCCTCAGGATCCACCCCCGCTCCCTCGCAGCTTGGTTTGTCCTCCATCATCCAGTCCCAGGGATGGCTTGTGTCGTTGATGCCCCAGCCAGTTCCCCTGGAGGAACACAAATCCGTTGTTGAGCCCCCCTTGGACAGTCCCCCCGAGGAGATTCCTCACAAACACCTGTGCAAAAGGAGGCACTTGGACTCCCCTGAGTCCCTCACTGAGGATACCGATTTGGAGGAAGGGGAAGGTTCTCCCAAGTCACCCCACGATGACATCTCCTTCGGAAACATTATGGAAATGCTCCGCCAAAGGGGGGCGGTGGTCCACCAAAAAGCCTTCCTCGGATGAGTCAGTATTCCTGGAGGCATTCGACACAGGCCCATCTACCTCTTGGGTGTCCCCCCCGGCTGACCCTCTGCTCCCCGGCTGACCCTCTGCTCGACCTGATTACCACCAGGGCATGGAAGGAACCAGACACTGTAGAGCCTATCCCCAGGAGGCCCAACAAGATTTTGAGCCCCCCTGCAGACAAAGCTTCATGGAGCAAGGGTTCTCCTGTAGATGCCATGGTGGTGGTGGTGGCCACCAAAAAGGAACTAGCGCAGGACAGTTCTTCAGTCCATTCCCCTGACAAGGAATCCCGGGCAATGGACCATATTGGAAAGCGGATGCTTGCTTCAGCTACCTTCTCTATTAGGGAGCTGAATTACTTGGTCCATGTAATCAGACTGCAGCGGGACCTGGTCAAAGAGTACGGTGAGTCTCCTGCAGAGTCCATGTCGGCCGAGGATAAATGGATTTTCTCGGCGCGTATGGCCACTCTCAAATCAGTGTCAAATGCGTCTATGTGGCTACCCTCCCATGCCACAGAAGGAGCCGCTAGAGCTAGCGGGTCCGGTATCGCCTTAAGGCGTCATGCCTGTCTTCGGCTTTGCAATTTCTCGAAAACTTTCAAGGCGTCCTTCGCGAATGCACCCTTTGACGGGTCTTCCCTAGTTCGGGAAGACCGTCCACGAGATGCTGGTCCAGAGTGAGAAAGACAGGAAAGCGCTGTCATCTGTCAGAATCTGCTTCTCTACTCCTCAAAGGTCCTTCTCCAGGAACCAGCGAGGGCAGAAGAAGATGTGGTTCTGGAAATCTCAGCAGGCCCGGAATGCTCAGGACTCATTATCCCCCAGAGGCAGAGGGGGACAAGGTGGACACCAGCCCAGAGGCAGAGGTGGTCCGAAGCACTTCGGGTCACTGGAACCTTTTTCCGACCGACCCGCTCAGCAGCCCTGAGTGGTTGCCCGACTGCTCCTCTCTGGAGGCGGTCGGGGGAAGTTTTTCGAGGCACCTGGCTCAATGGGAGTCCATCACGACAGATCGCTGGGTGCTTCAGATAATATCCAGAGCTATTCAATCCCCTTCATAAACAAGCCCCCTTACTCAAGGCACCTCCCAGATGTTCCACCCACTCAAAGGGAGGCCGCGGCTTTGGAAATAGAAAAGCTGTTAGAAAAAAGAGCCATCCAGCATGTGCCCCCAGACCAGTCCGGATCAGGCATCTACTCCAGGTTCTTTGTGGTGCCAAAAAAGATGGGGGACTTAAGGCCGATTCTCGACCTGTCAACAATGAACCTTTTTGTTGCCAAGGAGAAATTCTGGATGGTCACGCTCCAATCCATCATGACCCTCTTGCAGGAGGAGGACTGGATGTGCTCCATAGACCTCAAGGATGTGTACTACCATATTCTCATGGACAGCCGGTCCAGGAGGTTTCTCTGCTTTCAGCTAGGGGCCAGTCATTACCAGTTCAGGGTCCTACCCTTCGGTCTCACCACAGCCCCCAGGGTGTTCACCAAGGTCATGGCAGTTGTAGCGGCCCACCTGAGGCTCCAGGGCATACAGGTCTTCCCGTACTGGCTCCTCACCGCCCCCAACAGGCATTTACTCTCTCTAGCCAGGGACTTCTTCCTCCGTTTATCATCCCAGTTGGGGATCATTATAAATGTCAAGAAGTCGTTCCTCCAACCTGTTCAGGTTATAGACTTTATAGGGGCCAGGATATATTCCCTTCAGGTCAAGGCTTTCCTAATGCCGGACAGACTTCACAGCATGACTCTACATGTACTAGCTCTTCTTCAGTCTCCTGCTCCCCCAGCAGTTAGTCCTGAGAGCTTTGGGGTCCATGGTGGCAGCGATCAATTTGATCCCTTACGCTCACCCGCACATGAGGGTTTTACAGTGGACTTTGCAAGTCCAGTGGTCCATTGTACATCATCCCCTAAACTTGCCGATTCCCTCAGCAGGGTTTGCAGGAACTCCCTCATGTGGTGGCTCCTATCCCGAGCCCTTCGGGAAGGAGGACCTTTTGTTATGCCCCTACCCCAGGCCACAGTGACCACGGATGCCTCTCGCATACGGTGGGGGGGGGGCATTGTGCGGGCAGGACTGTTCAAGGCACGTGGACTCAGACAGAGACCGTTCTGCATATAAATCTACTGGAGATGAGGATGGTCCTTTTAGCGTTGCAGGCCCTTCATGCCTTCCTTCCTCCGGGGACTATTGCGATCCAGTCAGACAATATGTCAGTGGTGTGGTATATCAACAAACAGGGGGGAACCAGGTCTTACCCTCTTTGCCGAGAAGCCATGAGAGTTTGGGAATGGGTGATCTCCACCAACCGCTTCCTGTTAGCCACGCACATTCCGGGTCGGTCCAACATTCTGGCGGACAAATTGAGCAGAACTATTCTCTCCCCTTACGAGTGGTCTCTGAATTCTTCCGTAGCAGAACAGATCTTCTTCAAGTGGGGTCAGCCTTGCTGCAATCTCTTCGCATCGCCTTCCAATGCGAAATGCAGTGAGTTTTTCCCTCTAATTCCTCCTTTAGGGGAAGCCCACAGAAACACTCTAGTCCATGCTTGGACACCCAGTCTTCTTTATGCTATCCACCACTTCCGCTGATGACAACATTTTTACAGAAAGCTCGTCGGTTGGGGAGCAAGATTATCCTCATAGCCCCATTCTGGCCTCTTCAAGTCTGGTTCCCCTGCCTATGGTTTCATCTCATAGCTCCTCTCTGGATCTTGGATCCCATTCCGGATCTGATCTCTCACCCCTCGGGAATGACCCCTCCGAATCCGGACGAGCTCAAGCTTTCAGCTTGGTTGATCCAGCTCCCTTAATTGCCAGGACTCCCGGTATCTTTTCCGTAGTCAAGTCCATTCTGGTGGCGGCACATAAACCCTCTACCAGGAAGATTTACAATAGTAAATGGAAACGTTTTTCCATTTGGGCTTCACATAAGAACTTGGATCCTTTTACCGCTCCTATTCCAGCGGTTCTAGAATTCTTGTCTCATATGTTTCAGCAGGGGGCCAGTTCATCTACTGTAAAGGTTCAGCTGGCTGCTATTTTCCATTTCCATATTGGGGACAACTTTGGTTCTCTTGATGCTACCAGAATATGTAAAGCCTTTCTAAAATGTATCTTTCTTTTGAGACCTCCTATTAGAAATTCATCCCCACTCTGGGATCTGACCTTAGTTCTTCAGGCGTTAGTCATGCCTCCATTTGAACCTGCAGCTTCCATTGATCTGAAGTTCTTGTCATGGAAGATGGCCTTTTTGGTAGCCATTACCTCAGCCAGGAGAGTGTCGGAGCTTCAGGCTCTTTCTATCAAACCCCCACACCTTGTATTTCACAAGGACAGGGTATCTCTCAGGACTAATCCCTCTTTTCTTCCCAAAGTTGCTTCCGAGACAAACATTAATCAATCCATTAATTTGCCATTTTTTTCCCCAATTACCAGAACAAGGGGGAGTAGTTACGTTTTTATTTACACAGGATGGCTGTCTTTCGTAAATCTGACCAACTTTTCATCTCCTTTGCAAAACCCTTTCTAGGGAAACCGATTTCTAAAGTGACTCTTGCCAGGTGGATTTCGAGTTGTATTCTCTTAGCATATAGAGAATCTGGCTTGCAAGAACCAATGGGAGTCCATGCTCATTCTACGCGTTCTATGGCAACGTCTGCTGCATTCTGGTCTAGAGTTCCCCTGGATGACATTTGTTCAGCGGCTACCTGGACATCCTCTCACACCTTTATTTCTCATTATAAGCTAGATTTGGTGTCTAGAGGAAGGGCTGCTTTTGGCTCTTCAGTGCTCCGGAATATTTTTCCTTGAGAACCTCCCAAGATTTCGGGTAGCTGGGGACTCTGTCCCACAGGCTGCTGATCAAATGAAGTAAACTACTTCAGATAAAGAAGTTATGTACTCACCATAACGTTCCATCTGAGTAGGTAACTTCATTTGTCAGCAATCGTCCCTCCCTCCTTCCCCCTAACCTGAATAGTTATTTAGCTGAACTCGAGGTTTGGATGCTCGAGTTTTGTTTGTCTCTGAGTCAGGTTTTCTCAGGTTGTTAGTTTGTTTTGTTGTTTGTGCAGGTGGCAAATGTGATCTGAGGATTGGAAGGAGATTGCAGGGTAGTATGGGTAAGGGGGTGGAGCTTGGAGCTTGGATCTTTAGCTTTGTATGCTGCCGGCTCAGATCCGTAACCCACAGGTTGCTGACAAATTAAGTTACCTACTCAGATGGAATGTTATGGTGAGTACATAACTTCTTTTTTTAAACAGGTAAAGCCTCTACAGAAAGCTTTTAACTGCAAACACGTTATATGACATTCTCCTTAGCAGGAGATCTGAATCAAACAACCCAAACAGATGCTTAGTAAAAGTGGACAATTTCCAGTTAATATCTCATGCACAGTGAAACTAGCTAGAAAAGTATGCAGTAGACAAAGTGCTATAAATAACTCGAAAAAAATAAGCAAAAAAAACAGGATAGTTAATGTTATATATTATAGATCCGAGTTTGCACAGTGTCCTTCCTTCGGTTAGCTCAGTGTGAAATGGCAGAAACACTCACAAACTTAACTTCTTAGGTAACGGAAAGTTGAAACCTGAGACAACTTTAAAAAAAAGTTCAAAAGAACCAATGAGGTGCTTACTCTAAGCAATTACTGAGTGTTTCTTGCACGGTAAAGAATTGTCTAGCAAGGTACTGCCATTTTTGGGAAATTTCAGTTTGCTGTGTGCAGTTTATTTGCAAAGTGCAATTACTTTCAAATGTTATTGACTCTGAGCTTCTCTTGCTCAGTCCATTCACATCGTGCAGTTATTTGATAGTTTTTTGCACTGATAAGAGGTGATTTCTTGCAATACAGTAATTTCAAGAATATTACAGTGCCTGAGAGACTTATTTTGCAAATTTCAATTACACAGAGGCTTGTTGTGGTGTTGGGCAAAGTTACAAATACTGGCATAAATTTCTGGTATATCTGTATGTGTTTGTGCTTATTTGCAAAACCCTTTACTGGTATGTGTTAATATGGCAGACTGATTTCGAAAGCCCTTACCAGTTGTATTGCTTGTATTTGATCAGAATATTGCAGAGAATTGGAGAATATTTGAGTAAGAGTACGGTATTTTTATACAAGCAGCTTATTCAAATACAAATGCATGCTCCAGGGCATTCATTTTGCTAAACCACCATTAATCACAAACCTGAAGGAGGGATCAGTGTAAAGGTGCTTTGCCCAGTTAATGAAGCCATCCCCAGAGCAGAGGGTGTTTTAGACTTGAAAGAGAAACCCCAGTCAACAGTGTCAATGCCTTCCTTTTATCAAATAGGACCATTCCTTTCCAAAACTGTCCTTTACCAGCTGCCTTCAAAAATGCACCCCCCTACCAGGCGTCCATCATGCTTAATCCTGGTATAAACCCATATTACCCCTCCCTAATAATCTTGGGGTGCAGAGGTTTGTCTGTTTAATATTTTAGCCAGGATCTTCTGGTCCAGATTGATCAAAGAGATAGGCTGAAAGTCACTTGGTGCCTGGCAGTAATCATGGACCATGGGGGATGAGCATAATGATTGCTTGGTTGTAGTCCAGTAAGTAAAGCCTGCATTGGTTGCACAGCATTGCATATCTTTTTAAGAACCTTCCATAATACCACACCTCCCACTTGTAAAATTCAGCTAGGAAGCCATTGATACCTGGGGCTTTGTGCCTTTGAGTCAGGTGACCACTTTCCTCACATATAATAGAAATATTTAGTTTATTAGTTGGTTTTGTTTAAATGTCCTGGTTGCCATAAAATCCCATGTTTCAGTTTGACACTCTTATGAGTTACAGAGGGATATGCAGAAGGATATGAATACTGCCTGAATATCCTGCTCCCGTCACCTGAATCTTCAGAGCAGGACTGCACTCGTAAATAAAACATCTCAGTGACTGCTGTTTGGAAAAAGACAAGCAGTGACTCTAGGGTCAGCTCCCCATTTGAGCCAACAAAACTGTCCCTTACTCAATAGTTCAGCCTCAACTTTAGAAAGTTATAGAAGATTCAACTCAGTTGATGCGACAGTAGCTCTATCCAGCAGACTTGCCTATGGTCCCGTCAAAGCTATTAATTGCTGGACTTCCTAAAGTTCCCTCTGCTTAATAATGCTACTTTCCCTCCTCCTGCTGTGGAGGACTTTCAATTCCATCAAGTCACCACAGATAGCCTGTCACAGGAAGGCTGTAAAGCAGCTATCTAGCTGGATATCAGGAGATGTATTCCAAGCAATGACACCTTCAACCATGGACTGAAGAAGATCACTGTCAGCTTTACTGTTCCATTTATAGTACTCTAGTCTGCACTGCCTAGTATGTTGAGGAGGATCAGCTTCACAGATGATCAGGCACACCGGAGCATGGTCTAAGAGGTTGATTTTTCTTGTACTGCAGATGAATGGTCCATGCAGAGCAAATAGTTGAGAATGGGAATAAGGAAGGTGTGGTATCCTCCAGGTAGAAATGCTTCCAGACATATACCCATCCTTGATTGAATAACCGTGCATGAAGGAGTTCCTGACTCTTCTTATATTTCCTCTTACCAAAAACCTATTTCTGACCTTATAAACTGCAAGATTGAAGCTTCCTGTTAACACTGTTAAGGCCATTATCTGAGGGAAATCTCTCATGCAAGAGATCTTGTATTTATTCCATTGTACTCCTTTGCTTTCCCTGCTGAACCTTATAACCCATTTACTTGTTCTCGTCAAGAGGAAAGTGACCAGCATATGCCTTGGATTGATATTTCTATCAGAAGAGCCCACGAGATGTACTTTCTTTGTGGAGGGATTCAGATGGCTAGGCAAACCAATTGACAGTCATACAAGATAGTCACAAAAGGAATGTAGATTTTTGTTGGATACTGATGAATGTATACCCTTCAGATGAATATTGCACCTCTTACAAATTGTCGATCTTAGCACTTTGCACCAGCATCTCCTGTTGTAACTGGAAACCAGACAAAAACTCCACACAAACCAAGTAAAAAATGAAGCGACGAAGCCAAAGATAAACTCCAAACATATTTAACGCTTTTGTTTCGTAATAGAAACTTCATCAGAATGAAGTTTCTATTATGAAACAAAAGCGCTAAATAAATACGTCTGGAGTTTATCTTTGGCTTGGCCGCTTCATTTTTTATTTGGATCCTGTTGTAACTAGGCAAGTTTCTTAGACATGGTGTGGAAGACTCCTGCAGGGCTTTTACACTTTACTTTACGGCTTCCACTTCATTCTGTAGTGACACCACCTTAGATTGTTGTTGTGAGGCTACTACATGCCATCCCACCTCAGTAGCAATAAGTAAAATGCACTTGAATAGGATGAACAAGCTGTCATTCATTGCTTGTCCTAGTTGAGTGTCTCTCAGTCATTGATATGGAGAGACACTTAGATAGTCTAAGCAAACAGTCTTCTGAGGAGGCCTTTTTGAAAATGTTGAGCACTTCACTTTGATTTTCCTATTGATCCATTACTCAGAATTGCAAAAATAGCAGAACAGAACCACTGACAAACTGAAAATGAATAGTGGAAGCCTGGGGCAATAAGAGCATATGGATTAAACATCCATCGTCTTTCAGGTCAGCCATGTTTCCTGCCACTTCTGCTATTGATTTAAAAAGATATGCCTGGGTATATACTCAAACGTTTTCTGATGAGATAAAGTCTGAAATTTTAAGCTGTAGTTTAAACAAGGTTTTATTTGACCCTGCTGCAGTTCAGGTTATTAAACAGTTTGATGACAGAGGGAAATTAATTTGGGTGGTTACTAGGATTTTTTTAAGCCACATATTATAAATCTTGCAAACCCTCTGCTTTTTCTTAAAGACAAAAATCAATCCCTGCCATCTCCTGGCAGATAGACAAAAAACATTTGGCAGGAGTGAAAGAAACAATGAAGGATCCTTTCAAAATAAGGGACAGACTACACCTTCAGAATGACTATGCCAGCATCCCCTTCCTGTCTCTACAATTCTGTCTGCCCTGTAGACTGGCTCTCAGTCTTTCCCTTTGACAGCAGATTGTTTCAGTCTTGGTTACAAATACTGGTTCAGGAGGGTTACAGTTGGCACTGTGTACCTGTACCTTCTTTCAGAGGGAAAATTCCTCCATGCCATTCAAACCCAATGGAGGTTTGTTCTGAGGTTCTTCAACACATGCGTACCCTAGGAGTCATGCTGTCAGTGCCTTTAGATCAAAGGGAGGAAGGATTCTACTCCAGAATCAAAGGGAGGAAGGATTCTACTCCAGAATGTTTCTGGATTCAAAGAACAAGCTTTCCCAGGGACCAGTAATAGTTCTTTCCTTCCTCAACTGATTTGTCAAAGTACCAAAATTAAAAATGTTGTACCATTTAGTCTGTTACCAGTCATTCCGCTTAGGTTCATAGGTGAGATCCAAGCTGTTGTCCCTGATGGGACATTTTAAGCCTAGCTATGCTTCCTGTTTGTCACCCAGCTGTGTTATCCCATAGGTATTTAACTATCCTTGCTATAGCTATATTTAAATGCTTCTCGTTTGTACTGGATTATTTTATTTGGGTCTTGTCGTCAATATATTAGGGTTTCCTACTGTATGGTAGGGTGTTTAAGCACTGTTTGTCTGTCAGGAGGATTGGGGTCAGTCTTGGAGAAAGGCTGGAGTAAATTTCCTATTTCCCATCCACTGGTCCAAATTATGCTTAAGTAGGGTCATGGAATGGCTTTGTTTTACATATATGGGAAGTTTGTTCTACAGTAACTGTATCCCCTGAGATACTTACCTGTTCCTCTGGACCATACTGTTTATGTTGCAGAAGAGGCTGAGGTCTCTGGACTAGGTATTTCTAGTACCATTTGACTTACAGATACTCACTAGGTCCATTAGTGCTGGGTCTGAAGATGCCTTATAAGCTAGTCGTAGGTCACCTCTTTGTATGAGACAGAGTATGGTGACAGCTTTGACGGTCCATGTGGATGCTCCAGTTGTTGCAAGTGCCTGGACAGGTACATATCAAAGGGACGGTATTGTACTCTGTGATGGGTGTAGTAAGAGATGAGTAAAGTAGGACAATGGCATTCTCTGGACCTAGATGCTATCATTTTATTTGTAAGCTGCACAGTTTATAAGGACTTCCTCACAACAATGGAGATATGTTGGTCGAAAGCTAGGTTACTGTACATTTAAGTGCCCAAATTCCCGAGTACTGGACCTACTCTTAAGGAGTGTATTGTCAATGTGATAATTCCCACGGGTAGTCTGTTTTCCAAAAGATACTGTAAGGCACTTTTTGGAATTTAGTTTTTGTCCATGGCTCTGACATCAGTTATTTGTTTGGGATAAGCCCTCCTGCAGGATCACCGAGTCTTTGAGGGATTCAGTAACTGCTCTCAGCCTTCTGCAAACTTGGTCAGCCATTGAACCTCGATATTTACTTTGACTTCTGAGAAGTAGATGCCAAATAAGATCAGCCTCAGAACAGAGCCCTACAAGACCCCATTTGCGTCAGGTCTTTTTGTTGAAGTGGCAAGCCCTATCTTGACTTTCTGTGTCCCATCTGTGAGCCAGTTTCCAAGTCATCAGATGATGTAGAGATGTATTCCTGGTTTGACAAGCTTATTCCCAATGCCTGAGTGGGGCTATAGTGTTAAAGGACTTTTGTATTCCCTTCAGTGATCACTTTGGTGACTTTTTTGAGAAGGTCCACTAGGTGGAGCAGACATGACCTGCCCCTGACAAAAAAACAGGCTTTGATGGGTGCAGTGGTTGGAGGTTTCCTATGTCCTTAATGGGTTATTAATTCCTTGCCAAGTATTTCCATGGCTTTATATATGGGGCTTGTCATACTTATGGGATGGTAATTGCCCAGAGGACTGTGGATGACCCTCCCTTGTGCAGGGGTGTGACTGTTGCTGTCCTTCATTCACTTGATATGAAACCAGTTTGGAGGCCGAGGTTAAAAAGTGTTGTTAAGGGCACAGAGAAGTCTTTCCGCATGCTGTTATGGATGCATTCTGGGATATTGTCAGAGTCCATAGAAGCTGTAATTTTGGGCTTTGCAAGTAGTTCCAGGACTAGGGCCTGTGTGATAGTTGTGGTTGTATGGTTTTCTGATATTTCTTGTGAAGTTTCGGTGTTGAAGTCTGAGTTGAATTTGTCAGCAAGTAGGTTTGCTATATCCACAATTTCCATGTAGGTGGTGCCATCTACAATGGGTTCAACATACTGCTGTATATTGCCCTTGGGTTTGAAGACGTAGCTGAAGACGACACTGTAATTATCCTTAGCCTAAGTGGCTGTTCTGAGTTTTATGGTAATATTAAACTGAGAAGATTCCTTTTATCACATTCCCATAGCCACAGGCTTCAGGAAAGTTTCTCACATTATCATTTCTGTCCATTAGACTTTGAGTTAACTACAACTCCTAGGGTGTTTGCAAAATTTCTAGCTCCAGGGATAGCCTGTTGCAGACTTAAGGCATTCACATGTTTCCTTATTTAGACAACATACAGATTTTTGCAAAGTATTTTACCTATCAGGAGTTATTATCATGGTTTAATTCATTCCTTACCATTCTGGGCTTCAAGATAAGTGTTCTGAAATCCTCCTTGAGCATGTTGCACAGGATTGAGCTTTTAAACTGCCTTCTAGAAACATCTCTTCAAAGGTATTCCTAACCTAACAGAGGAAAATATGAAGTTGCATGTGGCCACTTTCCTGATGTTCTCCAATTAGAGTGTGAGAATGAAAGACTGCTTTCATACTGCAGGAGGGATCACGGATCATATTTTTGACCATCTGCTGATGATTTATCAAATTTCTGCCCATTATTGATCACCCTGAATGTTGATGTCACAGCGTCCCCAGCAGAATAGACCTTCATCCTTTAAGGTTTTATGTAGGTTATTGTTCTAGAAGAATTAGGGCTACCGAGACATTATCCAGAATGTTTGAAAAGGCCTATTTCAGAAGTGAAATGCATGAGGGAAAAGTGTATATTTAACCAGCAAAAGAGTACACTAATAAAAGGAATTTAGCAAAAATCATTATTGATGTTAATATGACAACTATATTACCTGTGCTGTACTTAATAAAACAGAAATAATGTTTAATGCCTTATAATGTCAGTACTTGGAGTTGCATAGACCTTGGTTCAGGAACAGTAATGTCAACCCCAGTAAATCTTGAATTTTGGTCTGTATACAAGCAGAACAAAATGGTAAGTGATGGGCCTACTGCTAATGTCTAGCTAATGTTTATAGCTAGCATGTGCGTCTGGAACTATATACAAGAATCCTATATTAATGCATAATGGGCCTACTACTAATGCTGCATCTATTCTGTTTTCAGCACTATTGCAGTATTCTTCACATTTAGAACTTTCCCTGAAATGGTCTCATCCATACAACCAGCCTTCTAAAACTCAAGATTGTTCCCCTGTGAGGTGTACATGAGTTCTATGCACATAACAGCATGCTGGTATAAAACGAAGTACATCTGCATCATTATCAGAACTTTTTGTTTATGCAGGTATCCATCTGCACCACAAATAGTCTTGCCATTCTGACAGTCAGTTTTTGAAGCTCAGGGATTCTCTGTTCCTTTTTTTGTATTAACTGTATTTTTTTTATGTTTGCTTCAAAAAAGGGAATTATGACATTGTTCCACCAATGTATTTTTCTGACTACCACATTAGATATTTCTTTTGTCTTGTAGCAGAAAACAGTGTTAAGTCTTGTCAGGTTTTGCGTCTCATATTCTAAGACGTAGCCATTGGACTCATGCCATTATCTTGAAAACATTGTTGACACGTGCATCACTGTTATCTGCTGCTGCTTCAGCGTTTGACCCTACATTTAATGAAAAAAAAAAAAGCAAAAGGATTACGATGATGAAAGAAGTGGATGCTTTAGAATTTACCCCTGCTTCTTTTTCTAGGTTGGAGATGGAACATACTGGTAAGGCATTTTTGCATCCCCTAGCATTTCTGTCGGAATCTCTCAGGTCCTGTAGTATTGCCCCTATAGATACCCTTACAACCAGGGACAGATCCTTTGCACCTAGTTTTATAATAACTGAAGGTAAGAAGCGTGCTCACCAAGTTCTCATCAGAGAAGTGGTTGAGTGTTATGGGGTAAGAGGTCCATCCCTCAGTACTTAAACCATAGACAGATGTCTGATGTAAAGACCAAACGCATTTCTCCTTCTGTTAATCCTATGCAAATTTCTTGTGAAAAGTCTCTTTCTAAAACCACTAAAGATGACTGATTTTCTTTAGCTGAAGTCTATTTAAGCCTTACAGCCAGGATAAACTTCTCCTGTTCCTCCTCTTATTAAAAGAAATAAGGATGATTCTTCTGATGAACATGGCTTAGATGATGCTTCTCAGATCTGTTCTTCTTCTTCTGACTTTGAGCCACATGTGGAAGCTTGTTTCCTCTGGCTCTCATAACAACAAAATTTGTTTGGTGAGATTATTTCTAAGATAAAGGAATGCCTTCAGTGGAGAGGGAGAGAAATATCCTGCAGTCAGAAGAGATATTTTGAGCTAATTCATATTAGATTTCTAAGACTGGCTATTTCCCGGTGCCTGGAGCCTTGGAAGATACCTTTTTATTAACGTCTCTAACCCCTGATGATTCTCATTCTCCAGCTCTTAAAAGACCAGACAGATTTTACTGGATACAGGATTCACAAAAATACCTTCATAAAAACTGTGCTGATTTTTGGGAAGGGAGCTAAATTAACCCCTGCTCCTAATTCTCTTACAAATGATAGAGAGCAGAGCCCCTGACAGAACTAGTTAAAAAATATATGTACATTTGCAACCCTGTCTTTAGGGCTATTAATTGTCAAACTCAAATTTTTTCGGCTTTTCCTGGTCAGGGGTTGCCACAGCGGAACTCCAGTTCGCTAATGATTGGCAGTAGATTTTTATGGTGCCGAGTTGCCAGCCTGGCGCCCAACCTTCAGCGAAGGCACGCCCATTCACACATGTCTTTCTGAGGCCACTCGACCACGGGGAGGACATGCAGACTCCACACAGAAGGCACTTCAGCTGAGAATCGAACAGAACCTCTTGTGAGGCAACAACGCTACTGCTGTACCACCGCGGCTATTAATTGTCAAACTAGTTTGATTAAATTCCTGTTAGCTGTGCTGGGCAATGTAGGCCAAAAGATATCTTAAATTCCTAACCTAGACACAAGATCACTACTTCAAAAAAATGCTTTATTCTACCTTTCAGTTTGCTAAACTTTCCACAAAATGCAGATATGATGCCACTGATGCAATATCTAGAGTGGCTGCCACTTGCTCTGTCATCTGTAAGCATGCATGGTTAAGGCTGCAGCTTTTACCAGAGGACATTAAGGCTCAGTTATTAAATGCTACACTGGATATGTATTTCCTGTTTTGGGGACCCACAGCTGATGTCTTGAAAAAGATTGAAGAGAAAGGTGAAGTGATGATGTGAGTAAAACAGCTGTTCTGGTGCCTAGATATTTCAGAAATTATCCTTCAAAACCAGATGCTTTCTTTAGAAAGAATCCAAACCTAAGCAACAAAAATCGAGCAAAGTGAAATTTAAGAAAACTGGCGATGGGACTCTTAAGACTAAGCAGAGTCATTTGTGGGGCTCCAAAAGTATCAGAGATCAGCCTTCACTATTCCTGTTCAGTACCACTTCCTCTTCCAGTTCCCCTCGACAAATTATCCCCTTCCCCAGAATTTCTGTCAGACTTTCTGTCTGCCTCCCAGCGTGGGAAGCAATCACTTCAGGTTCCTGGGTGTTTAGCATCATAATAAGAGGTTACAAGCATCAGTGGAATTCAAACCATCCCTTTCAGGCACTCCTCTTTTTTCCCCAAAGATCAGGAATGTCTTATGGTGCCTGTTATTTCAACCCTTCTTCTGTTACATGCAATAGCAAATGCCTCCATACCATCAGGGAAAATGATTTTATTCATGAATATTTCTAGCTTCCAAGAAAGAAGTGGACTGCAGACCAATTCTAGCCCTGTCCAGACTCAACACCTTTTTGAGGATTCTTCACTTAAAAATGTTTATCCTTCAAACACATTCACCTCATCTGCACCTAAATGCTAATTTGATTACTGTGGATTTAAAGGATACTAGCATACACAATTGTATCCACAAAACTCACAGAAAATATTTAAGATTCTGTGTCTTGGTCTCACACCATCTGTTTACTTTTGTGTTATTTGGACTTTCTACAACACCAAGGGTACTCATAAAGTGCTTAGCTCTGGTTGCAGCCTTTTGCAGGTGACAAAGAATTCATATCTGTCTTTACCTGGATGATTGCCTGATTCAAGCTACTTTCAATTTACAGGTACTAAAGGCTATGGAGTTATCTGTGAACCCTTTTCAGAACCTAGGATTTACTATCAAGGTAAATAAATCTTCTTGAATTCCTTCTTCCAAAGTGGTCTTCCTAGGTTGCCTAACAGATGTCACTTTACAGACGTCCTTTCTCTTTTTCTAAATCTAGCAAAACAGAAGTCTTCCTCAGCCAGAAGATTTCTAAAAGCCCTGTGGTCCATGGCTTCAGTTATTCTTATGGTTCCTCATATGGTTCCTCATATCAGGATTCATATGAGGAAAATCCAAGGGTATCTAATTTCCTTCTGGACCTATAGTTCCCTTAGTCAACAAATCCTGTTAATTCTTTGCCTGGTCCAGTACTTGCTTTGTTGGGCTAAATAGGCAGACTCCAGTGTAAGAGTCCCCTGGTTACAACCTCTGCAAGTACAGGGCATTTTTACAGATGTCTTAAACTTTGCATGGGGAACTTTTCACATTATTATTTTTATCAATTTGTTGACCACGTAAGCCAACCAGACATATTTGCCCCTTTTCAGTGGTGACCTGGGAGCACAGTTTCATTAAGTGACTTACTCAGAGTCATATAGTTGGCAAATGAAGGTGTAAGGAATCAAATCATGTACTCTGGACACAGGATGCATCTCATTAAGCAGCCCAGAGTTTTATTCCTCTATATTAAATGCCAGACATGCAACCATGGTTCAGGGTATATGGAGCCCTATGCACAAGAAAAGTCACATCAGTATCAAGGAGATAATGGCCTTAATTTATGGTCTCAAAGCTCTCCACCACTGTGTACTAAAGGTACTCTAAAAGTCATGACAGGCAATATCACGGTCATGTAGTACATAAACAAGAGGGACAAAGTCTATCCCCCCCCTTTGTAGATTAGCCATGACAGCCTGGGAAATGGCCATTCAACTCGGTCTCTTTCTACAAGCAGTGTATATTTCCTCCCACTTAACACATTCTCTACCTAGGTTTGGGATAGATCTCACGGATGGATGTTAAACAGAGAAGTCTTCATAAGCTCATCCATTAGTTCAGGGTTCCTCAGATAGACTTGTTTGCGTCAATGAAAAGCAGGCAACTAGCAGTGCCATGGCATAGATGGATAAAGCCCTGGCTATGGCCCCAGATAACTTGGGTTTGATTACTTTTTTGGGTGTCTGAGGCACAGCAGGGGTGGGCCTATCCTGGATAGTGCACCTGCATTCCCTTTGTACTAGATCTCTGGTGGAGGTCAGGGATGTATAAGGAGGGGGCGCACTATGATGAGATAGGAGGGAGACATTGGCTGAGTCACCACTAAGGCAGGGGTGATGCGCTTCATATCCCCACAGCACATCTGCCCATAGGATTCTACAGGTGTGCACAGAGGAAATGAGAAAATTAGGGTTTAAGTAGAACCCCCCCTCCCAACAGCAATATGACGCTGCACCAGGACACCTAGATCCTCACTGGCCCCAGGCATAGGCCAGAGTTTAATAAAAGGGCACGTAGAAGTGCCTGATGGCAGCTGATGGGTGAGCTGAAGGGGGGAAAAAAAATATCCCTCCTCCCCCAAAATACAAAACGGGCAACTGAGTCTATTTTGCCCCAGAACTTCTTGTAAGCACAATACTAATACATGCCGTCTTGATAACTTGGAAGGGGAAATTTTTGCAGGCTGCTGCTGCTGATACATTTTTTGACAAAGGCAAACACTGGATGTTATGTAGTCCACTCTCACCTACATTCTTAACCTTGGGTTCGGAGCCGAACCTCGGCTCTGACTCTGCCATACTCTAGCTCGAAGTCTTCAACTGGCTAGTGGCTAAGAGGTATCCCATACTGCAACGTGCCCATCCCAGATCTTGTTTGCTGCTCGTTACGCTCAGAAGTGGTCTCGCTCTTGGCCATGGCTAAGTATAATTTTTTCTTCTAACGTTAGACAAACTGTTGACCAAAAAGCTATTTTCATAGCTACCTTTTGTGTATTGTTTCTGCTGGTTGTGTGGCCGGTTCCATTGACCTTGTGGTATCCTGTTCACCCCTTGTCTCCACGGGCTAAGCCCATTTTTCAGTCAGAGGACCTTGTTCTCCCTACTGTCCAGTTGTAGTTTTTCCTATTTGTTGGTGTTTTGTTGTTTCTGTGGTGTTAGTCTCTTGTTTCCTAGGCTAGGCGCGTTTAAATTAGAGGACCTAGTCCTCCTTGTGGTTGTCCGTGGTCTAGGCCATTTCAGTTAGAGGCTCTAATTTCCTGCGCCCTTCTGTGTTTGGTTTTGGTGCAAGGGTGTTCCTGTGTTCCCCTGTGTGGTGTGTGGGTTTTCTTGTCAGCATGTCTAAGGATCCCAAAGAACACAGGCCTTCGGGCTTTAAAAAGTATGTAGAATGTAGTAACAAGATGTCATTAACTGATGGGCACTCGGTGTGCGTGTACTGCTTGGGGGCTATTCATCTCCAAGAATCCTGCTTGTTCTGCCACGCTTTCAGGCCCTGTGTACTGCAAGAGAGGAAGAACAAGCTGATCTTAAAAGGACTATTGAAACCTTCATTTGAAGAAGACTTGGAGAGGTCTTCTAGTTCCAGATCCTCTCCCTCCAAACCGGACAAGAAATCAGAGAAAAAAATCTACAAAAAAGTGCTCTCCGGCTCCGTCAGTTTCCTCAGAGCCACCAGAGAAAATTGCTAAAACTACTGTTACTTCTTCGGCTCCATTGGCCTTCGGTGCCGACAGAAGGCAGTACACCGACTATGTTGACATCGGCTCCCAGTATCTTGGAGCTAGTGACAGATATTCTAGTTTGGAGCCAGTCTCCAGTTCCTCGACTGGTTTCTCCATCTCCTAGGTCTCCCTATGTAGGGAGATCCAGATCTCTGACCTTATCCTCTAGGTTCTCTACGACCCTCTTTGATGACTATGTCGATAGAGTGGTGCAGAAACTGCTCCAGTCATTGGTGATGGCTAAATTGTTTTTGATTCCGGCCCAGTTGGCCCCGGAGCCCATCCTCCCCTCCTCTTTGGCTGTTTCTCCACCGAGCCTTTTTCGGCTTTCGGAGCCAGAGCTGTCAGTTCCGTCAGATGCCATGAGGTCAGTTCCAGTAGCCCCCTCTGGCCTCTCAGCTCTGATCTCTGCTCCGACCCTATCGGCGCCATCCAAGGGGTCCAGGATTCTTGGTTCACCAGTTGGACCCGAGAGGGAGATCTCAGATCAATCTTCGGCTCCTAGCCTTCCTCTCGGTGCTTTGGCTCTGGTAAGCTTGGGTCCGACATCGGCTTCGGACCTCATCTTTTTGGCTCCGAGGGCTACTACCGTATCTTCCATGGTCAGTCGACCTTCGGAGCCGGGGGGTTCAGCTTTCAAGATCATGAGGAGCGTGTTGGCCAGGTCATCAGCTGCATCTTACGGCACTGACACTCTGCCCCTTCCAGCACCGGTATCAGTCTCGGATCACCCTTTATCCATGGACAGCGGAGACCCAAGGCCTCAGGATATCTCCATGAGTGGTCCCAAACTTTCTGAGATCTCCCCGGAGTTTTTGCCTGAGGAGCCCCCCAGAAAGAGTGTGCGCAAGAGGAAGCACGTTGACTCCCAAGATGAGTCTCTCATGTCTGACACCGACCTCGAGGAGACAGAAGGGTCCCCCAAATCGTCTTCTGAAGATATCTCTTTCTCAGATATCCTGGAAATCTTGAGGCAAAGAGGCGACTGGCCCTCCAAATCCCCTTCTGAGGAGGAGTCGGTATTCCTGAAGGCCTTCGGGTCTCAACCCTCCACCTCTTGGGTTTCTCCCCCATTCGACGAGCTACTGGATCTCATTTGTCGGAAGGTGTGGGAAACTCCAGACACTGTGGAACCGGTCCCTAGGAGACCAGCAAGTTTTTGTCCGCTCCTCCAGACAAGGATTTTCTTATGAAAGGCATTCCAGTAGATGCCATGGTGGTAGCAGCAGCCACCAAGAAGGAACTTGCTGAAACTTCATCTACCATCCATTCAACTAACAAGGAGTCTAGGGCCATGGACAGGTATGGGAAGCATCTGTTTTCCTCAGTGGCCTTTACACTGCGTTCGCTGAACTATTTGTTGCATTTTACATGGCTCCAGGGAGATCTCCTAAAAGAGCTTGGAGATTCTGTACAGGGTAACTTTTCTAATGCTGTGGTTCAAAAGGTCAGTGCTCAGATGTCTACCCTAAATTCCATTGCCAACTCCTCCATGAGGCTGATCTCGTATGAAGTTGACGGAGCAGGCAGGGCTGTGGGTTCGGAGTCTCTCTTATGAAACACTCCTGGATACACCTGTGCAACTTCGCGGAGGCTTTCAAGTCTACTTTCACCAATGCCCCCTTTGACAGTTCATCACTATTTGGAACCAAGGTGAAGGACACTCTCACTAGGTGCGAGCAGGAAGGAAAAACCCTGTCTGCCGTGGGAGTCCATTTTTCCATGCCTTCTAGATCTTACCCCAAGAGCCAGAAGGGTGGAAAAATGTGGTTCAGAAAGTCACAGAGGTTTTTTCACAACGCACAGAGTGATTCCCCCTCCAGAGGCAGGGGAGGGGGTGGAAATTCAGGTAGACGCTGCCCTAGTGGCGGAGGAGGCCCACATAACCAGGGGGACTGCGATTCCTTTCGTGGTTCTCCCTACCAGTCCTCCTGAGGGGAGGCCCGACTGTGCGTCTCTGGAGCCAGTCGGGGGTCGCATTTCTTTATACCCAGAAGCCTGGCAAGACATCACCCAAGACGATTGGGTATTAGAGATAATTTCCAGAGGATATCATAGTCCCCTTCTTTCTTATCCCCCTCCAAACAAAAGAATCCCAGACTTTCCACCTAGTCACAGGGATTCCGCAACTTTAGAAGTACAAAAGTTGCTGTCAAAGGGAACCATCCAGCCTGTCCCCGCAGACTAAGTAGGGTTAGGGACTTACTTCAGATTTGTTTTGCTGCTGAAAAGAACAGGGGACCTGAGACCCATCTTGGATCTCAGCCGTTTGAACCTTCATGTAGAGAAGTCCAAGTTCCACATGGTCACGTTACAGTCAATTCTCCCGTTATTAGGGAAAGATGTGTGGATGTGCTGCATTGAACTCAAGGATGCTTACTACCATAACAAGATGGACAGGGCATCCAGAAGTCTCTTACGCTTTCAGCTGGGAGCCAGTCATTTTCAGTTTTGCGCCCTGCCCTTTGGTCTCACCACAGCCCCCAGGGTGTTCACCAAATGCATGGCAGTAGTAACGGCTCACTTGAGACGTCAGGGATTCCAAGTGTTTCTGTACCTGGACTACTGGCTCCTGTCTGTCACCACCAGGCATCTACTGCTGCAGACCAGGGATGCCACTATTGCACTGTGCAAAAGTCTGGGAATTACTCTGAATTGGGAAAAATCTGCCTTGTTGCCCTCGCAACGTGTTACCTTTATCGACGCCGAATTAGACAACTGTGCTTATGAGGGCCTTCCTACCAGAAGAGAGAATTCAGGTTTTACAGCAGCAGGTCTACGCTTTGCTACCATTGAAGAAGGTCAAGGCAAAAGTGGTCCTCAAGTTATTAGGGACCATGGCTGCCACAATTATGCTAGTTCCTCTTGCGAGACTACACATGAAGCTTCTTCAGTGGCTGCTTTTTGCCCAATGGTCTCTACAGCATCTCCCGCTCTCCTATCTTATTCTGATTGCAGACAGGTGCAAGCAGGATCTGTGCTGGTGGCTTCAGACCAGCAATCTCAATGCGGGCATGCCTTTTGTTCTTCCTTCTCCAGTAGCCACGGTGACCATGGATGCCTCCCAGATCGGGTGGGGGGGGTATTATTTCGGCAGGACAGTCCAAGGCACGTGGCAAGAGCACGAGACCTGTTTGCATATCAGTGGCTTGGAGATGAGAGCGGTGCTATTAGCGTTGCAAGCACTTCAGGGCTTTCTTCCTCATGGGACAATTGCAATCCACTCAGACAACATGTCAGTGGTATGGTATCTGAACAAACTGGGAGGAACCAGGTCGTATCCCCTTTGCAGAGAGGCACTTTAAGTGTGGCAGTGGGCAGTGTCTTCCCGACACTTTCTAGTGGCAACGCACATACCGGGGGAAGTCCATCGTGATTGCCGACAGGCTGAGCAGAGCTATTCTGATGCCTCACGAGTGGTCCCTGAATGAACAAGTGATGGAGCAGATTTTCCGCAGATGGGGTCAGCCTTGCTGTAACTTATTTGCCAGCCCCCTCAATGCCAAATGCAGCAGCTACTTTACCCTTATCCCCCCAAACGGGGAGGCACCCAGGGATGCTCTAGTTCACGATTGGCCCTCCGGTCTTCTCTATACCTTCCCGCCAGTCCCCCTTATAATGAAGGTTATTCAGAAAGCACAATCCTTGGGAAGCAGGATGATACTGATTGCACCACACTGGCCTCGTCAGATTTGGTTCCCTTTTCTCCACCCTTATCTAATGGACGATCCGTGGATTCTGGACCCAGAGCCAGATCTGCCGACTCGTATGTCAGGGCAGTTCCATCCCTCCATTCAGACCCTGAAGTTGACAGCATGGCTGCTCCAGTTCTGTCCCTAGTCAGGCTTCATGATTTTTCTTGAGAGGTGGTTCATACTCTGTCTTCTTCCCACAAGCCTTCTACTAGGAAGATTTATTCCAGTAAGTGGAAGAGATTCTCCATTTGGGCTCATGAAAGACAGATTGATCCCTATACAGCTCCCATTCCATCAGTTTTAGAATTTCTTTCTCAACTGTTCAGCCAGGGATCAGCTGCAGCAATGATCGAAGTGCAGTTGGCAGCCATTTCTACTTTTCATGTTGCTAATGAACCCAATCTAATGGCGCTCATGCTTTATAGGGCTTTTCTGAAAGGGACTGTGCTACTTCGAACTCCAGTCTTTGATCCTGTAATGCCATGGGACCTCAATTTTGTGTTACAGTGGCTTACCTCGCCTCCTTTTGAGCCCTCAGCTACTTGTGACATTAAATTTTTGTTTTGAAAGACAATCTTTTTGATAGCCATCACTTCGGCTAGGCGGGTCTCCGAGCTCCAAGCTTTATCGGTCCGGCCCCCTTACTTGGTATTTCACAAGGATAGGGTTTCTCTAAGACCTAATCCTTCCTTTATGCCAAAGGTTGCTTCGGTTGTCAACCTTAACCAGTCCTGCCTGCGTTTTTCCCTGAATTCTCTAACAGGGCAGAATTTAAGTTTCATCAGCTAGATGTTCACAGACAATTGCGTTTCTGATTACGTAGAACTCAAGATATTAGAAAATCAGATCAACTCTTTGTCTGGTTCTCAGACAATAGACTTGGGGCTCCAGTTTCTAAAGTAACTCTGTCCAGATGGATTTCTAGTTGCATTTCCTTCATTTATACTTCAAATGGCAAGGAATTACCCTTTAAAGTGAAGGCTCATTCTACAAGATCGGTGTCTACCTCTACTGCTTTTCAGGCTAGGATGTCTTTCGATGATATTTGTGCTGCAGCTACATGGGCTTCGCCTCACACCTTTATTAGTCACTACAAATTGGATCTGATATCTAGAGACAGATCTTCCTTTGGTTCCACAGTGCTCAGGAGTATTTTTCAATGCACCACCCAAGGTTTAGGTGCTAGGGACGCTGTCCAAAGGGTAAGAATGTAGGAAAAATTGGACTACATAACATCAAGAAGTTATGTACGCACCATAATGTTTGATGTATGTAGTCCATCTCGCCTCACATTCTTACTAACCCACCCACCTACTCCCTCCTGGAGGACCTAGAGGTTTAGTCTCTGGTTTCAGTATCTTTTTTTGTTGGGTTGGTTCTTCCTTTCAGTGTGGTTGTGTGTATGTGTGTGTATGTGAGCTTGCAGCTAACAAGATCTGGGATGGGTGCGTTGCAGTATGGGATACCTCTTAGCCACGAGCCAGTTGAAGACTTCGAGCTAGAGTATGGACGAGTCGGCGCCGAGGTTCTGCTCCGAACCCAAGGGTAAGAATGTGAGGCAAGATGGACTGCATACATTGAATGTTATGGTGAGTACATAACTTCTTGTTCTCTGTCTTCTAAAGGAATACGTTTGGAGTCGTTGGAGGACTGTTCCTTTTTTGGTGAATCTACTTATTCAGGATAAAGGGTCACCAATGCATCTTTATTTTCAGACCTTGAAGATCGTAGTATGGGATACTAGGATTTAATTCTATTCAGGCACTAGTTTTCTCAGGAGTGCTGCAGATTTTGTGAGGTTAGAAAACCTAACACCAGAAAGTCTGGTATATCCAAGTGATAAACATTTTCTATCTGCTGTCAAAATAGAGGACAGAGCACCAATACAGCTGGCACCCCCCTAATCCTTTTGTATTTCTAAGAGTTAACTTAGATCTGGTTTATCACACACTTCTGTATAGACACATCATTCAGCTACTTCTGCTTGTTTACCACTGGATGCTACTTTAACTTTTATTCAGCTCTAATCCAGTCAAGTTGTTTCTCAGTGGAGTTCACCACATTAAACCTCCAAGGGAAAGAATGGGCCCTCATTCAGTCTTAAACTGTTTATTAGAAAAACTAACCTTTCTTCCTTTTGAGCCAGCTGTTAATTCTTTGAAGTTTCTGACCTGGAAGACTACCCTTGTTTGTTGCAATCTCTGCTAGAAGAGTATCTGAGTTATAGGCCCTTTTGTGCATTCCTTCCGTTTTGTTTTTTCATAAGAAGCATTAAAGGTGGTTTCTGAATACACTCAGTCTGTTCAGCTGCCTACTTTTTTCTAAATACTCAAAACAAGTTAGAAAGAATTATTCACTCTTTAGGTGCTCATAGACAGCTCAGATTTTACTTAGACAAAAGATCTGAGAAGATCTGTCCAATTTTTGCATCTTTTGCTAAAAAGAAAATAGGCCATTTCCAAATGGGTTTGCAGTGCAGTTTTCTTCTGTTATACAGATTTTGGTAAAGTTACTTGGAATAGTTAAAGCCCACTTTACCAGAGCACTGTGTACTTCAGGGGCATTCATGTAAGGACTATATTAAAAACATTCTCAGTCCACATATTTTCTGTCTAGACCAAGAGATGGAATTGCTAAGGCTGCCTTTCATGTTCTTACATTTGGAGGGAGTACACCCCTTCCTCTATCCAATCTGTTTAATGTCTGAGAGCCAACCTAGATTTTAAAAATGCTGTAACCGTGAACAGTGATGTAATGAGGAACATAGTACATTTGCTTAGGTAACTTACCATAGTGGTAGATGTTTGAACTGATCACTGTTGCAGTGCCTGTAGACTGTCTCCATCCCTTCTAGGGCTATACAGTTGAAGTTTTAACTTGTTCTAGAGTGGAGCAGCCATTAACTTATTTCCTTTAAACACACTAAAACTTCCTCTGTTCTCAGAATTCACTGTTAATATTGTGATATCAGGGTTCTGATCTTTCATTCTAGTATCTTATTCTTTCTTTAGTATGGCAAGAAAGTTCTGCAAGTAGTGTGGATGAATGAACCTTTTATACCAGCATGCCGGCACATGCCTAGATCAGACATGCGCCTCGCAGGGAAAGGATGAACTTTAGAAGACTTGCTGGATGCATACGACCTTTGCAGGGGAAAGTCTCCGATATTAAGAATACTGCAACAGTGAGATCACTGTACATTTACCATGGTGGTAAGTTACCTACACACTAGAACTTTCTCTTTCGTTAAAAAGTTAAGGTAGAGGAAATAGTTGTTGCAGGTGCGCACTCATTCTTATTTTGGGGGTTCCACTGCATTGCTGTAAGCAGTAAGTTAGGGACTTTTATATAGAAATTCTAACTGGACATATTTTTTTAAATAATCAGAACTTTGAGTTATTGATTGGCAATCTTATTGATGTTGATCTTTGCAAATATTTTCTTGTAGAAAAGCCACTGGTACCGGTGATTAGAGGTTTACCAAAGGTACACAAAACTTTGAACAACCCCACCTTTAGACCTATTGTTTCAGGAAGGGGTTGGCTTACTGAGAGCATTTCTATATACATAGAAAAGCAACTTAGACCAGCAGTAGATTCAACGTCTTCTATTTTGAGAGACACTCAACAATGTTTAGAATCTCTATCCAGTAATAAAGAGAGTATTAGTTTCACTGATGCAGATTATATGGTAACCTTGGATGTTCAATCCCTCTTTACCAGCATACCCAATGATATAGGCATAGACTTTTTGAGGTTGTTTCTCTTAGGTAAGAGTTTTAGCAATAGTAAGATTATGAGGTTAACCTCCTTGATGGAACTGGTGCTAGAGAATAATGTGTTCATTTATGACAGCAAATATTACTTGCAGACCATGGGAGTAGCCATGGATACGGCATGTGCCAACTCATATGCTAATTTGATTTTAGCATATTGGGAGTCTACATATATTCTCTCCAATAATATATATTCTAGGAACATTAAATACTACAAACGCTTTGTAGACTACCTGTTCTTTGTTTGGGAGGGTGATCAACAGACTTTGATTGAATTTCTGTCATATATCAACAGTACTACAACCTTTTAGAGACTAACTGGGGAATGGTCAAGGAGCTGTATAAGTTTTTTAGATGTAACTTTGAGAAAGGGAGATGGCATGCTAGAAACTGAGATCTATAGGAAGCCATGCAGAAAGAATGTGTTTTTACATCGAGATAGTATGCATCCACCTCACATACACAAAAATATAGTAAGGAATCAGGCTATGAGATGTTCTCGCCTAACCAGCAACAACAAGGACTTTGAAGTAGCTATAACCAATCTACAGGATGAATTCAAAAAAAGGGGTTACCATGACAGAGATTTATCAAATCTAGCATTTGTTGAACGTGAAGGGAAGGCTAAACCCTACATTCACAAGAGTCCTAATATAGGTTTGGAAGTGGTTGATGCTCCCACAAACAAGAAAAGGATGGTTATTACTTACACTGATAGGAACAGGAAGATTACAGATGTTATCAAGAAAAATTGGGGGATTCTACTATTAGATGAAAGGCTGAAAGTCATCTTAGGAACTAACCCCAGCTTCTCTTATAAGAAGAGTAGAAGCTTGAAAGACATGTTGTGTTATGAGAGAGAAAAGGATAGTAGACCTACATCAGTTAGGAAAGGTACTTTCCCATGCCGTAGTTGTAACCACTGCTCTTTTATTTCGAAGGACGTTAGATTTGAACATCCAGACACTATGAAGGTTTATGAGTTCAACCATTATGCAGATTGCAGGACTCGTAACCTAGTATATCTAGCAGTATGCCAGACATGTAGAATGTTCTATGTAGGGAAGACCAATAGAACTCTTAGGGAGAGAATCAGAGAGCATCTATATGCCATTAATAAAGAAAATGAAACTAATGCGTTAGCGAGACATGTTTTATCGAAAGGCACTAGACACAGTTTTGAGTTTTTAGTATTGGAGTTGATACATACCTCCATGAGAATAGGGAACATAGGGAATTTCACTGAAAAGGAGGAGAACAAATGGATTATTAGACTGCAAGCAGATGTTGGGCATGGTCTCAATGAAAGAGTTACTTTAAAACCTTTCCTTAGAGATCGTGCTTTTAAATACAGTTGATTTTTATTTTTAATCTTATTTTTGATTTATATTATTATTTTGATTTATATTATATTTGAGCTTTTTATGTATTTTCAAGTTAAGTATGTTGAACATATTTTGTTGAACAGTTTTTAGGAATAAGGTTTTTGCTTTTAAGATAATGTGTAATTACATAAACCCTTCAGGTGTGATACTACTATAATTGTGACTAAGCAGCCATTGGTCCATGTGACTATGCTCTTGAGTATTTTATTGAAACTGTTTTTAAGTTTTTATTGAAGTCTGATGAAGCGTCCATTGTAGACGCGAAAGCGCTTACTGTTCCGCTGTTCTTAATAAAGGATTTTGTACGTAAGACTGGTTGGCTTTGATTGTCGTGGAGTACCTGTACCTTTATTTTGTTGGTAATATGACAGGAAGGCTTTATGAATGACCAAATCAGTAATGGTGATGCAATATGGAGACAGGTTTTGGTGTTGGATTTGTTGTGCACCCTACACAATGAACATCCTTCTTTAGGAGGCTGAGGCAGACTTTTTTTCTTTCAAAGTACTTTAATGTCCTGTGTTAGTCTGCAAGCCTAAAGCCTTGTATTTTTGGAAAATTTCTTGTGAAGAACTAGAATGCGTAAATTGCATAACTAGAAACATAACCTTTTCTCTGCTCTTGTGCTTTCATTTCCATTGTATTTATCAGTTGCAGAGCTGTATCTGGCTTACCTAGTGGCTGTTGCAATTCCTCGAGTCAAAAAGAAAAAGATCCATTCCCAATGATCTGGAACTTCAAGCAAGGTCCACTCTTCCCAGCCTGTCTCTCCCAACTTCAAGTTGAGGAGCAAAAAAAAGCTGTTTCTTTCTTCCTTTAACAATTGATATACATACCTCTCAACCTGGAAACATCAAAAATCTGGACAAAGTCCCATGAAAAATAGATACAAATCTGTACGCTGATTATCATAACATTTGCATACATAATTGTGTAACCACACCCACTCCAGTGGAATTGTGGGGTACCAGTTTTCAAACACAACCTGAAGAACAGACAACCAAACTATGGTCACAGAGTCCTGTGCAGCCATTCCATTGTCCCATTACTTGGCTATTTTTGCCCCATTTACCATAAACACTGTAATGTGCATACTGCTTTACTTCTACAATGATTATTTGGATTTCATTTAAAACTTTTATTTTACATTTTATAGCACAAACACTAATAGACATCTTCTAAACAAAACAATACAGTCTCACAATGAAGATAGACTTAGCATTAAAACGTCTTATCTGCCCTTGAAACTCACATTCATTGAAACAGCATTGAAACCCACATTCAAAGAAAATGCATCTGGCCAGTGGCAGATAAAGATTACCTTTGGGCTGTTTAAAAATCATAGGGCCCTTGCACATGAAACATACATATGCTATTTGATACACCTTCCTGACTGTATTAAATTATACTCCCTGTATAATACAGTACACTTGTTGGAGCGCATTTTAAATTTATTGTTTTGAACATTTTTCCAGTAAGCAAAGAAACAAAATGCATGAACCAATAATGACAAAACTGCCTAATTCAGAATAGTTCCATCATAAAAGTCCACTCAAATTCTACAATCCACAAGTATCAGTAAATATTCACAATCTCTGCAGAAGTAAAAGTCATCTAAATAATTCCACATTAAAGAGATCTGTAACTAATGAAGAGGTTGCTGCTAGCAAACAACTTTACATGTCATTGTTTTATCTGCAAATAAAATGCCTGCTGCCCCTGAAGAATAAATTCCCTGTGTTACATTAAAAAAATGATAAGCTAGTAATATTTCAATAGGAAATGGATGGCAAACTGATAACAGGTTCATAGTCACTAGGTAACTGCTCCAAAGGAGGACATTCACAGGACTGCAGCATCCACTCCCTTTAAAGTACAACACAGTACAGTATCAGTGGTCCATCTGCATACTGTGGGAGTAGAACCCACAGCTTCTGCATCAAAAGCAAGTAATACACGTCCTGCTGCTAGCAATTACTTCTGTTGTGCTACTAACAACACAAGCAGACTTTGCATAAGCAGCACTAAACTTCTCTTTCCCTGAAGAACTGTGCAGCACAAGAAATCGGGGAAAAAGCTAAAATGTATTGGGGGGGCAGTGGCCCAAAACAATACATTGCTTGTAAAAACATAGAAAGTTGCTAGAATAAAATATTATGTTACCATGTGTTTACTGAAAGATAGGAAGACTGAAAGTTAAATGGCTATCATTTAGTGAATTCAGTTCTCACTGATTTGCCAGAAAACCACACATTTTATTTTTATTTAACATTTGTTTACTGGGAAAGTCTGACTTGGAACAAAGCCAATTTTCATTGGAGGTTCCAGAGACATATGTCTTTGTATCATGCAGGAAACCAGAGCATTCAGAAGAAACCCACACAAACCCAGGAAAGACATGTAGACTCCACACAGAAAACATTTCAGCCAAGAATCAAACCAGGGAACCTCTTGCTGTGAGGCAACAACACTACCACTGCACCACTACACCAAATTAATTTTAAGAGGAACAGACCAAACTACCAAGGGTATGAGCCAAACATTCCACACATTCTGTGAAAATCTGTACAATTGAGAACTACAACTCTTTTAACCAGAAGTGGTGGTATTGGTAGAGAACTCAGGCTCTTGCTCCTTGTACCTAAGGTACAGGGTTTGAGCCTGAGTAACCCTAACCACCAGGTATACCTAACTGGGGCATTTTACACAGACACTCACACTTTAGAATATGCAGAGCAGCTAGACCAGTAATTCAAACGCTTCAGAATATGCAGAGTGGCCAGACCAATAATTCAAACACTTCAGAATATGCAGAGTGGCCAGACCAGTAATTCAAACACTTACACACACACACACACACACACACACACACACACACACACACACACACACACACACACACACACACACACACTTCAGAATATGCAGAGCAGCCAGACCAGTAATTCAAACACTTCACATTCACATAACACACTTCAGAATATGCAGAGTGGCCAGAACAGTTATTCAACACTTCATAATATGCACAGTGAGTGACCCTCATCAATTAAATGCTTGCACACAGTCACACAGCAGTAATTCAGATATGCAGAGCAATTAAATGTTTGTTCACGGCAGTAGAAGTGCGACCAGTAATTCAAATAGCAAATGCTTGTGACAAAGCCAAACACACTGGAACCACCATCAAAACATGCTCGCAGCAGTAAAAGTGAACTCATTAATTCAAATGGCAAATGCAGAGAATCTAGTGTGTTTTGCAGCTTGGCTTACCTCCACTGCATATGTCCAGCAGCTCGCACAGTCATCCCAGTAATTCAAACACTTCACAATATGCAGAGCAGCCAGACCAGTAATTCAAATGCTTCACGCGTAAACACACACACACACACACACACACACACACACACACACTTCAGAATATGCAGAGCGGCCAGACTAGTAATTCAAACACTTCAAAATATGCACAGTGAGTGACCCTCATCAATTCATCAATTAAATGCTTGCACATGCACCAGTAATTCAAATATGCAGAGCAATTAAATGCATGTTTGTTCGCTGCAGTAAAAGTGCGACCAGTAATTCAAATAGCAAATGCTTGTGGCAGAGCCAAACAGACTGGAACTGTCATAAAAACTTGCTCGCAGCAGTAAAAGTGAAGTCAGTAATTCAAATAACAAATGCAGAGCAACTAGTGTGTTTTGGGGCTTGGCTTACCTCCTCTCCAGGTGTCCAGCAGCTCGCATGCTACTTGCTGGCTGCTCAGGAAAGTCATCATGCATGCCTCTGCACGTGATGACATCAGCCCAAAAAGCAATGGGGGTGGAATTAAAAAAAAGCTGGGAAAATCGAAAATTAAGGGGTGCCACACGGGAACCTTGGCACCCCATTATTTGGACCTCAAAAACTGGTAAAAACTGAGAAATTTGGTACGGTTGAGAGGTATGATTGACAACTGTACCAAACCACTTGCTAAACTTATACCACATATGAAGCAATGAAGCTCTTTAGACCTTTGTTCTTGCCACAAAAGCAGTATCAGCATTCATTCCTGTACTGGCATTCAGTATCGAAATGAATATGGGTGCTTCACTACCAGTCACTCTGCATCTTCTGATCGTACCCCCAAACAGCTTGTTCCCAGAGCATTTGCCACCTTTGCACTACCCAACTACACTTCTGAGCTGTTGTATCTTAGTAGTCCAGGCCTGCTAGGCTGGTGGTTTGTTTTATTTCCACCTGCATGTAATACATTTACTGGTATCCAGTACCATTCTGCCTAGAAGGAATACCTGTATCGCTGTAAGGTATGACATTTGGTTGTCTGCTGATATCAAAACTGATCTTGGTGAAATGTAGTTTACTTGGTCCAGGACAAAGGCGAGATCAGGTTTCGTCTATTTTACAGAAGGTAATATAGTTGGGGACTGTCAAAAGTAATACACGTCCAGCTCGTTGATGTTAGGAACTGGTATCTCTTTTGAGTTTCTGAGATACCTGGCTACATCTTGCCCTAGTGCAAAGGTATATATAAATGGTTACCATATAATTACTAGTCAATTTCCATTTAGTCAAGAGCTGCAGTAATATGCCGGCAGTGTTTTTTTTTTCATTTAACATACGTTGGCTGAAACCCCAAGGTCTGAAGAAGCCAACATGATGCAGTGAAATTCAGGCTTGAGATGCAGTGATGTCCTTAATAATACAACAGCAGTGTTCTGGGTGCATTGCATACCTGAAATTTCCAGTTTAAGTTGTTTTGTGGTAGTATTACACACAATCAATCTTTGTGTGTGTTTACATTAAGAAGACTGGGATTGTCCATCTAGTGGTAGGTGGTGGGCTGGTCTATCTGAGGGAGACGCATAAGAAAGCTGTAATTGTAGTTGTTTTATTGGCTAGAGGACTTAGAAGCCAGTTTCCTGTGTTTAAGTGCCTGTATAAATTTGGCACATTTGAGTGCCATTGCCCATAATGCACCAGTGGTTATCAGTGCCCTGTATAGACGTAGAGACATAGAAACCAGATTTTCCCTATAAAACCACCTCTGAAACTGTGCCAGTAACTTGGTGAGTGTAGAGCAACTACTTTGAGTTATGAATAGCAAAGAGCAGCTAGTTTGCACATTGAGGAGCACTGCCCATTGAATGTAGTACTATATAGTCTAGTCTCTAGCCCCAAAAGCACCCTTAGCCAGCCACTATTAACCTCTCATGCACTGCATCCTTGTGGCTCACCCATTAAAGGACCTGATGACATTGATATGTGCTTTCCCAATTTTTTCTCAAAAAATTGGTGGATATGGTTATATTGAGACAATGTAACAATTGTGTAATGTTTACTGACAATCCTTTAATACTCAAAGAACAAACAGGACATGCGAGTTGTATTTACACACTGTCTCTGGAAGCAAAACTCTCACATTAAAACATGGCAATCTGATTGTTAGAAGCAAACACTGCAGTCACCACACACAGTACACACCTAGTACATATATCTAGTTATGCTGAGGGACTTGTATACAGTATTCCCAAACCTGAAAGGGCTCCCAGACATTCCACCTGCAAAAGTTTTCCTCCGCAAACCTGAAATCACTCTAGGGAAGCCAACATCTAACACTGCACAACACCCAGTGGATGCTCAACAACAAGCTCATAATGCAAGCCAATACACTACCCAGGACTCTGGATGTAGGGCACTCCATTGTATGGCATACTGTTGTCCCACTTACCAGGCTGAACAAGGAGAAATTAACAGTCAGTTGGCTGTCAGGGGCAGAATCTGCTATGTTACGCATGCACTCAAGTCATTGCACCACAAGTACCAGTGTCATAGTCTATGTAGGTAATAATGACCTGACACCTATTTCCCTGTACTGTATGAAGAGTGTGAGACATTATGGAGCTCTTAGACTGTGTCACAGGCTGGCATGTGCTTAGCATTATGCAGCATTCTACCTTCACCAGGGATGATGCCACAGTATGAACAGATGATGATTAATTTTAATAATAACTGACTTTGTTTTGGGTGTCATTCTAGGGTGGTAGTTTTTCAGCATGGGAGGATAGTGTTAACAAACCACATTGCTTTGTCAAGGATGGTCAGCACCTATCCCCTCTTGGCTTTCAAATATTGGGTAAAATATTGTGTTCTACATATTGCCTATTTTGGGCAATGCCAGATTTACAAACCTTCCAACACAGCAAAATATACCCAATGAAATCTAAAGGTGTTACTGCTCAATGCCAGGAGTCTGCAGAAGAAGCCTTACTTTTTCCAAGCTTTCCTCACCTTGGAGAATGCAGTCATCTGTGCAGATGTTCTTCGTGTTACCCTGCTGCAGTCATCACACTTGGATTATCCTGTCGTCAGGCGGTCCCGCAAGTCGGCCTGAATTCCAAAGTCTTGGTCCGGCGTCAGTTGCTGTCGCTTCTTCCCTGATGTCAGTGCGCCAGGGGTATATAAGAGGCATCCAACGCCATTTTCTTCAGTCTTTCTTGCCACGCGGTGCCCGAAGCAGAAGCAGTTCGCAAGTGCCGGTCGGCCAACACCTGAGATTTTCTAATCGAGTTTCAGTCCGAAGTCTTCATAGCTAAGTACCCCGTTGGGGAACCTTTTCTTGCCTCAGTCCGATGTCAGAAAAAGTTAACAATTGCATTTCTTGTGGGAAGCAAATACCTCATAAGGACTTTCATTCTTTTTGTATACCTTGCCTAGGCCCAGACCACAACGTCACTGGTTGTCGGTTTTGTGCTAGGTTCAATAAGCGAACTATAAAGCGACGCTTTGATTTCGCACTACACTACTTCGGTAGGAAATTTAATTACACTGTGCCATCGGAGCTACTGGCGTGCATAAAAAACGCAAAGATAAAGACAGGCAGCCTAGATCCAAGCCAGACTCTGAGGCCTCGGCTGGGCCGGTCGCCGGTTCTCCGGTTTTCAGTGAGGCGCCTACGCAGCCCCTGGCTGCTGCTGAATTGGATCCCCAGACCGCTTCGGATTCTCCAGCAGAGAGTTCTAGGCCGATGCAGCCATTTTCTTTAGGCCCTACCGACGACATTGCAGAAGGAGAAGCCGGTGCTGTAGAAACACCTTCGGTTTCTGAAGGTGTCTTCAGACCGACTACTCTCACCATAAAATCTTATGCTAAGCTTAAGACTCCTCTAAAACCAAAAAAGACTACACTTCATTCTCCAGTTCAAGGCCCCATGCCTAAGAAACAGATGCTTAAAATGGCTGAAGATTTGATTTCTTTAATCAGGGGTTCCCAACCCCCCCCCCCCAACAAAAGGCCTAGACAAGAGGAGGATTATGCCTCCTCTGATCAAGTGTCTGTTTCCTCAGGCTCCTCTGAGGAACAGGATTACTCCTTTCCCCCTTATGAAGATTCTGATGCTGAAGACTCCATTCCCTCAGCTTCTCCCCCTGAAGACTATTCCTTTGGGGAAACCTTACATACCATGAGGGAACATTTCCACTGGGAAGGTCAGGACTACTCCGACTCCAAGAAAAGGCTCAGAGAGTTTCTTTTACTCCCCCAGCACAGACCACTTGATATCCCCCCAGTTTTAGACATTGTGGATGATGTTTTCTTAGAATCTAGTCTAAATCCAGATTCTCTGCCTCCTGATCCAGCTAAACCATATAGATACTATAGAGTGCCTGACTCACACAAATTCCTTTACAAAAGCCCTGTTGCTGACCCAGAGACTATCTCCCAGGGTCCCAAAGGGGCTAAGGTTTCTATGGCTAAAAATCCTGTACCCTCTGAAAGGGACTCCAGAGCACTAGATAGGTGGGGGAAGAAGGTTTACACCTCAGCTACTCTAGCTATGAGAGCACTAAATTGTCAATTTCACATGCTTAAATACCAGCAATTCCTAATGTCTCAAATAAAACAAAAGATGGGCACGCACCCTCAACAGTCTGAATTCAAGGAAATGCAGGATCTGTTGCATGCAGCTGAACAGGTGGGCAAACATACTTTACAATGTGGTTTTGATGCCTTGGAAGCTTCCTGTAGAGCAGCTGTTACTGGGTCTGTTATACGTAGGCATGCTTGGTTAAAGTAACAATCTCTGCCTGATCATGTTAAAGCAAAGTTACTAGATGCACCCTTAAAGCAGGATGTCTTATTTGGGGTTAAAGCAGAGGAGGTTTTAAAGAAAATGGAGGATAAGGCAAAATCTATGCAGATGGTCAAAGATTTCTTACAGGTACAGCCCCCATGCTTCAGCAGAAATTGGCCAACAAAAAATTGGTCCTTTCCAGCTTCTGACAGACCACAGAGGGGTAAATACAGGCGCCCAAGGGACAGAGGACAAGTACAAATCCCTTACAAACCTCGCCAATGGGGCACTGCAACACAGAAGGGAGAGGAATACAGGTCCCAAACTACTAGAAGGCAAACACAATGACTTAAACCTGAAACTGCCAAGCAAAACTCTCTTGGCAGCTCCCTTGGGAGGAAAATTAGCACTTTTTGCAGATAACTGGCGCATCGTCACACAGGACAAATGGGTCCTAGACATTATCTCACAAGGATACAGATTCCATTTCCACACCTTGCCAAGGATAAAAGGAATGCCAAACCTGCCACAAAATCAATGGGCAGAGGCACAAAAACAAATTACAGCTCTCATGGACATGAGAGCCATTCAACTGGTACCTACACAGGAGCAAGGCCAAGGATTTTACTCAAGGCTCTTTCTAGTCCCCAGAAAGGACAATGCTTGGAGACACATTCTGGACCTTTCAATTCTAAACACCTTCTTGCAAGTACCCAAATTCAAGATGCTAACACTACAGCAGCTTCTTCCCATGTTGGGCAAGAAAGCTTGGCTAGTAACGTTGGACCTCAAGGAGGCATACCTGCATATCCCTATCGGACAGAATTGCAGAAGATACCTCTGTTTCATTGTAGGTTCAACCCATTACCAATTCTCTGCACTGCCCTTTGGCTTATCTACTGCGCCCAGGGTCTTCACAAAATGCCTGGCACCAGTAATTGCATACTGCAAACAAAGAGGAATTCAAATATACCCATACCTGGACGACTGCCTCATCCGAGCAGAAAGCAAGGACATTCTCTTAAACCTGGCTTTTGTAAAACACCTTCTAAGTTGCCTAGGGTACACAGTAAACGAAAAGAAATCAAAACTAGTGCCCTCACAAAATATGACATTCCTGGGTGCCAGCTTGAATACAACGGCCCAGATGGCTTATCTGATGCCAGACAAACAACTACAATTAACTCAATACTTCAGAACAATGGCAACAAAGACCCAACTCCCTGCAAGAATAATTCTGCAGGCCTTGGGCTTCATGGCATCTTGCATGCTACTAATACCATTTGCAAAACTACATATGAGGAAATTACAATGGTACCTAAAAAGCGTATGGACTCAACACAGCCACAGCTTGGAAACAATGATACCTCTCATTCCCTGCCTTCAACAGGAGTTTCTATGGTGGTCACAGGCATGTCACCTCAACAAGGGTCAGCCTTTCACCTTACCCCCAGCCAGGCAAACTATGACAACAGATGCATCGGACTATGCCTGGGGGGCACACATGGCAGGATGGTGCGTTCAAGGCATATGGACTGCAGATCAAATTAATCTGCACATCAATCAAAAAGAAATGCTAGCTGTACAGAATGCTCTGACAGCCTTCAAGGACCTCTTACATCCAGGACAGCTTATCATAAGGACAGACAACACCACAGTAATGTGGTACATAAACAAACAAGGGGGTACACACTCCTACCCTCTATGCAGGCAAGCAATGACCTTGTGAAACACAGCACTGGCTTACCAAGTTCAATTACAAGCTCAATTCCTGCCAGGAAAAAAGAACACATTGGCAGATGACCTAAGCAGAAACATCATGGATCCCCATGAGTGGAAACTGGATCCACAAGTATTTGCAATGATAACTCAAAAATGGGGGCACCCAGACATAGACCTGTTTGCCAGCCCCCAAAACTATCAGCTAACAAAATTTTGCACAAGGACTTTTCACCATCAAGTTTGGAAAGTGGATGCACTCTCATTCAGTTGGAAAATGCTGACAGTATATGCCTTCCCTCCATTACCCCTTCTCACAAAGGTGCTGCTGAAAGTCAGGATGGAGAGACCCCAAATGATACTCATTGCCCCAGACTGGCCACGCCAGCACTGGTACCCACTATTAAGGAATATGGCCCAGGGCCCACCATGGATTTTACCACAAATTACTCATCTGCTCACACAGCAAGACAGTCAGATTCTAAACAGCCAGCTCAAAACCTTAAACTTGGCTGCATGGCAAATCACCTAAGCAACCAGCCAGCTCCTCTTTCACAAGCTGTTATGGATGTTATTCTGGAGGCCAGGAGGCCCAGCACCAGGAAAGCCTACTCAGACAAATGGAAAAGGTTTTGCACCTGGAACCAAGCTAAAGGCCAACATACCCTTCAGCCGGACATACCTCAGATTCTGCAATATTTAACTGAGATGTTACACAAAGGGCTTTCTTTTTCATCTATTAAAATCCACGCCTCAGCTATTTCAGCTCACTACAACACAGATCCTCCCTTATTTTCACATCCACTCCTAAGGCAGTTTCTCAGAGGGGCCAAAAACATTAGGCCTCCCAGGAGAGCACCAACACCTACTTGGGACCTCAATTTTGTTCTGGAAAAACTTACGCTTCCTCCTTTTGAGCCAGCTGTCTCAGCTGACTTAAAGTTTATATCATGGAAGAGTGCCCTGCTGCTAGCACTTACTTCAGCCGGAAGAGTCTCAGAGCTACAGGTACTAATGGCAGTAGAGCCTTTCTTCATTTTTCATCAAGACAGAGTTTCTCTACGAACTAACCCCTCCTTTATGCCTAAGGTGGTATCCAGTGTGGCTCTAAATCAAACCATCCATTTACCCACCTTCTTTCCAAATCCACAGAACAAAGGAGAGAAAGACTCCTGCATTCCTTGGACATTCACAGGCAACTACGTTACTACTTGGATAAAACTAAGGTTTTCAGAAAATCTGACTAGCTTTTTGTATCCTATGCTACAGCTTCACAAGGAAAGGCCATCTCAAAACAGACCATTTCCAAATGGATAGGACATTGCATACGTTTTTGCTACACCCACCATGGAAAACCAGTTCCTGCTAGCATAAGGCCCCACTCTACAAGGGCAGCAGCTACATCTACAGCCTTCCTCAGGGGGGTGCCAACCAAGGATATTCTGGAAGCTGCAACTTGGAGTTCAGTACACACCTTCACCAAACATTATCACTTACCACTTTACTCTAAGACTAGAGCTGGCTTCGCCACTGCAGGTTTGCAGGGTCTTCTAGCCGCCTCTAACTCTGTTTGACTCCACCTCCCATCCTTAGCTTTGGGATTCTACCCAAGTGTGATGACTGCAGCAGGGTAACATGATGAACATAGTACAGTTTTGTACCTACCATAAATGTAGATGTTCGAGTGTATACCCTGCTGCAGTCCAGGTTACCCTCCCTCCATCCCCTCTGACCTAACTAAAACCTTTCATTACCTTAAAATCTGTTACAACCTTTGTGGTGTATTTGCTTGTAGCTAGTGGGATATTTTGTTTGTGCTAAACGTTTTATTATTGGTACTATCTACTGACCACCTTTTGGGGGGGGGGGCACCTGACATCTGGGGCAAGAAAAACTGAAGAAAATGGCGTCGGATGCCTCTTATATACCCCTGGTGCACTGACGTCAGGGAAGAAGTGACAGCAACCGACGCCGGACCAAGACTTTGGAATTCAGGCCGACTGCGGGACTGCCTGACGACAGGATAACCCAAGTGTGATGACTGCAGCAGGGTATACACTCGAACATCTACATTTATGGTGGATACAAAACTGTACTTTCTGTGGCTTTAAACCTTGTCTAAGTAGAGTACCCCAGCAGTGCAAGGCTTCAGTGTTTTCCACACATTTAGACAAGCAACTGTGCAGATGGACTAAGTGGAGGTTTCTTGATCTGCATCAATAACAAGCATACCTCTAGGATGATTAAACAGGATGACTCACTGGAGTTCCTCCATGTCCAGATTACCATAGACAAAGTCCCATACCATATTTTAGCAAGCTGTACATCACGCTCTATGTCTCAAGAAACCCATAGCTCATACTTGGACCTATTGGAGACTTTCACCATGTAACCGGATACCACACTTAAGGGGGGACTTTAATTATCCCTTTATAAACGTTGAATTCTACAAATCCCTTAATTTGCAGGCACATATATTCCTAGATTTTGTAAACACAAACAGCCTAGACCAGTTATACATACACCTACTAGAAGTACAAACTTACTCGACCTGGTTCTCACAAATACGGGAGAATGCTGCACCCCGCCACCCCAGTGTCATGTCCTCCCTGGTAAGTTAAGACCACAAACCAGTTTCCTTCAAAATAATAATTTCTGCAAACCCTCTGACAGAAACTACTGCAAAATACATTTTATTCAGTGATAGCCTGTTAAAATTTCAAGCCCATCCAAACACAGGTAACATAGCCTATGTGGAATTATTCACAGAAGCTGTGTACAAACATGTCATTGACTGCACGTAGGCTGCTGTGCCTACCAGAAGTAAGCCCAAAGCTAAAAAACCACCCTGGTGGAATCCAAAATTAAGAAGGTTGTACAACAAAAGAAAAACAAATCATAGCTAAAATTAGGAAGTATGACACCAAAAAAGATAAAAACGGAGTCATCAAACTGAATAGACAATTAAAAGGACTCACCAAGACCAACAAAGCTAAGGTTGAGGTAAAGCTAGCATCCCAGCCAAGAATAAACATAAGGCCTGTAGCTATATTTGAAACCTCAAAGACAGCACACAACAGTGTGCTGAACTGTTGGTAAATGGAGCCACATTCACAGAACTGGGAGATGTAGCAAATTTTCTGGCTGATATATTTAGTTGTAGCTTTACCCCCTTCTCCACCCCTAGCTGCCCCCCCAGGAAATATCCTCTAACAAAGTCCTTCCAACTCTCATTCGGGAGCAGGTCTTAGATGCATTCTCTCAGACCAAGAATTCAGCTTCAGTGGACCCCGATAATATCCCAGGATGCTTCCTAAATAGCCTAAAATATGACCTTTCAGGGCCACTGGTGTCAGTAATCAACCACAGCCTCCACACAGGTTTTGAGTCACATCAATGGAAGACTGCAAGAATCATCCCAGTACACAAGGGTGAACCATCAACAGATCCCAGGAACTACAGATCCATTAGTCTGACTAGTCTTGTATGCAAAGGCATGAAAAAAATCATCATGGAAATGATTAGCAATGACATAGGAAACCTTCAGACACTGAACCCAGCCCTGTTTAGTTTCATCAAACGCAGGTCATGCTTACTGAACTTGGTGGACTTCTTTGAGAAGGTCACCAAGGCAGTAGATGAGGGCAGAACAATGCATACTGCCTACCTTGACCTAGCTAAGGCATTTGATACAGTACTCCCCTAAGGCATTGTAAACAAACTCACTGAATCAGCCATAAACCCCTATTTAACTCTGTGGATAGACAGCTGTATTACCGACAGGATCCAGGAAGTTAGTATTCGGGTGACCACCTCCACAAAGAGACCAGTCACCAGTGGAGTCTCCCAGAGTTCTGTGCTGGTTCCTATCCTCTTTGGCATATACTTTTTGAAGTCAAGGCCAATGTGAACTGTCTGTGTATTACCAAGTTTGCAGGTGATTGCAAGCTAGGAGCAGTCATAGAAACCTCTTAAAATAACATTATCTTTCAGTAGCGTCTAACATGGACAAATGACAGGCAAAGCCACAGCTTAAAACTCAATGCAAAGAAATGCATAATAGTGCCTTATGGAAAGTTTAATGCTCAGGGAAACTTCCTCATTTATAAAACACCCCTAAAAGTAGACACAATAATCTGGGCTTTCAGGACTCCTGAAGATAGTAACCTGGCTTCTAACCAACATAAATCTAAGGTTGCAAGAAACTCATTAGGGCATGGCATCTAGGTCAAGGGGAAGTATTTGTGCTACTGTATTTAGCCATCATTAGACCCATCATTGAGTATAACACCCCCCAACATGTACCTGACCAGGCACATGCAACAACTGGAACATCCCCAGAAGTTCCTGTCTGCAGTATAAGGTTGAGCATCCAGGTGTATAGTCCTGAACATTTCATAACAATAACATGAAGCAGTGGAGTTATGTTATCATTTGAAGATATGGCTAAGGACATAATGTCATTTTGAAAGTGACAGACTGCAGCATTTGGAAAATGCAATGTCCTATGTAGATTGCCTCAAATTCCTATCTCTATAGTCTGTTTTCTACAGACTGCTAAGATGTGATTTATGCTTGACATACAAGACATCCTTGGATCCTGCCCTGATGGATCTTTTGCATATCCACAAAATAGCACCAGAAAAGAAAACTTTGCTTGTGACCTAAATAGGGCATGTTGGAGGGACAGGCATGTATCTCAGAAAATCCCCATTATCTGGACTTGGCTTCATATCTGTGAAGCAGAGCCCTTTCCTTAACCCCAGCATTCAAATGCAGTCTGAACTAGTGGATGGAAAGTCATAAATTCACCCTTGACATAACATCTATGTTTCTGATGGACATGGACAGCCATTTAATCATACCCTAACTAACATACACCCTTAAAATAATCTCTAAGGTGCAATAGCTTGTGGGATACATTTGAGATGCATGTAAAGACCTCAGTGGTCATTAGCCTGATGTGCACTTACAGACTTCTACTGAGCTACTTCTGCAGCACCACCAGCTTATAATACATCTTTACTGAGCTGTCATTACTTTGGACATAAACATATTTCTATTGTTAAATAAGGAAATTTATTGTCACTTGAATTGTGACCTACCCCTAAATATAGACTGATGCAATAAAGTATATTGCATGCAGATTATCTTAATACATGGCATCACAGAATATGTGCCTTCTGTAGCTGAGGATCATGATTTCTTATTCTGGGAAATTTGCATAGAATATTTTATTTTCAGAGATGTGGTCCTATGTTCTACCGGTAATCCTATATTAACATTTAAGATCTCAGTTTGCTGTAAGATTTACAGCAAATGTATTCCATTTTATAATTTTCATGCTGACAAATTCAGTTTATATGTAAATCATTTCACTAAATTTTTCTTATGAAATGAAAACCAGAAAGTGATTTTAAATGTTATAGCAAAGTAGATGTAATTTACTTGTGCTATCAGGCATACACTTATCGGAGATTCCACTATCTGCTTTCTTTTATTGCTGTTGAATCTTGCTGTCTGCAGTATAAGGTTGACCATTCAGGTGTCTGGCCCTGAACATTTCTTAACATAATGTGAAGCAGTGGAGATATATTGTCACTTGAAGATATGCTTAATTTCAGGACATAATATCTTTTTGAAAGTGACAAACTGCAGCATTTGCAAAACAGCTGAAAAATAAATATATGTAGCATTAAAATTATTTTTTATTAAAACTCTAAGTGCAACTACTACTCTGTTTTTGAGGGTAGTACCCCACTGTAAGATTGTCTTATAGCTAATCATGCTGCTAATAAGTTCTGAAAAAATGTAAAACTTTTTGAAGATGCATGCAATGATGTACAAGGAACAAAATTAGGTAAAATCTGTAAGCAATTTGGTGTCCGTAGTAAAGGAGTAAAACAAAATGTTAATGCACGGACCTCGATCTATACATTTAAGGTTCATCAGCTTGTTCAGTGCTCTGGTTAAAGTATTGGAAAGATTATTAATGTTGCTTAAGGGCAAAGTGATGCATACTGCACAGGGTGCCTCCTTTTGTTAGATTTGAGACAGTATGGGTTTGTAAAGGGGAGCTTGTGCTTTGAATACTGTGGCTTGCTTTGAATGGGCAGCAGCACTTGAACTGATGGCTGGGTATACTGCTTGTCTTGAGTTCATTAAGCCATTTAGCAGTATCTCACATAAAGGATTAATTGATAAATTGAAATCATTAAATATCAACCCATACATAATTCATTGGGTAAAACGTTGGTTAAAGTAACAGGACATACACTGGTGGAATGGGGTAGATTGAGAAGGCATTACCTGTTTATTCAGACAAGGGACTACATGTGGTCATCCATGCTTCCAGTCTTGACCTTGCTTAGGCATTCAAACTGTTCCATATAAGGGAATAAGTGACACATAAGTGACTAAGATTACCAGTGGTACCCCATGGAGCTGTGTATTGGGGCTACTACATTTTGGACGTGTGTATGTGTGTGTGTGTGTGTGTGTGTGTATAGATATATATATATATATATATATATATATATATATATATATATATATATATATATATATATATATATATATATATATATATATATATATATATATATATATGGGTCTACCTGAAAAGACTGAAATCCCACATTGCCGAATCCAACATGACTAAGACGACATAGCTGAAACCACACATAAACGAACACACAGAACACCAAAATTCTACTATGGGAAAAGAATCACTTGGCCACCATGGTGAACTTTGCCCTTTCTCCACTGTAGTGCGATCTCAGAGTTGGTATATTTAGTTATGGGGGTGTGAATTTGCCCCCCCCACACACACACATCAGTAGGTTTGATTTGCTTTTGTTTGTGTGTGTTTTTTTTTTTTTTTGTGGTGATCGGCAAGTGGTTCGTTTCCCAGAGTTCCTTTTCGGTGTTCCTAGTGTTTGTGTGGTTACAGCTGTGTTGTCTCAGTCATGTCAGACTCTCTAATATGGGATTTTGGTCTTTTCAAGTAGACCCATGTATGTGTTGGGGAGATGGATATGGATAACCAGATGTGCTGCTGATTGTAAACTGGGTAACTTAATTATATTGATAATAAATGTGGAAGCTCTTCAAGGTGGTCTACAAAACTGCATACCAGTACAGCAGAATACAGCAGTAACAACCTCACTTTTGATGTCATTAAATATAGCATCTTAAGACTTGACAAAAAAGAGATAAAAATACATGCAAAATAAATGGTCAAACTACACAAAACCCCACCATTGAGGATCTCAAAACAGGAGTAGACAACAAATTAAACTTTGAACAGTGTGTACCAATGTCAGAAAAGTGTATTTTGCAGCATATCTAATTTTAATGGGCATGTCTTATTCACTTCGGTGAGATGATTGTGCCACTTCATACCTCCCTGATCTGACCTATTACTGAAAGTAGGGCATACACATTTTTGCACACAAGTGAGCATTCTGTACTATAAATTAAAACAGACTAAAATATTTTTTACACCTTTTTCCAGCCGTATGTTTTTAAAGGCAGCATCATTAAGTTCTAGTTCATTTGTGCTAATTTATTTCTTAAATCTCTACCTCTCATGGAAAACTTAAGTACTTGTAAAATGTAAAATTTAAATTCTACACAATGATTTGTATGTTTATAAAGTGCATTTGTTTCTGCTTTTTTCTTTATATCTGAATTATGATCTAATGTCCGTTGCATCTGTCCCTCAGTGGCTGGGTCTTCAGATCTGACCATCTGACTTTGGCCATTTTTAGACTTTAGGATACACAGCTGAGACTCCTCTCCTTACCCATAATCCCATCCTGTCCCCAAGAAAATCTCCATCTCCCAATGAAAGAGAAGCTGTTTGTAAAATTTTAAATTTAAATTCTACACAATGTTTGCTGTTTAAAGTGCATTTGTCTCTTGTTTTTTTCTTTATATCTAAAATAATGTTTTTTTTATTCTGACTTTAAAACTATGCTCTGTTTTGCCCTCATATAAACTGCTATTCTTGCATCTTGCCGAATAAACCAGTGCATCTGTCTCTCATGTTGGAAAATCATTAGTAGGAAAAATAAAAACATTACCAGTCTAGATATCCACACAGTTGCACCATCACATTTGTGTGTACCGCTTTTGTTCCTATTATTGCCACTCTTTTGTCTAAATTATTCCTTTAAATTGTTTGTCCTTCTATATGAAAATAATGGCTTGGAAGTAATTATTTTGCTGATCTCACCATTTGACTGTCAAATGTCCCACTTCTTATAATTTTTCCACACCTCTTCTATGTGGTCTAAACTGAGCAACACATATTAACACGTCTGCTCTACGTCATGAATTTTCAATCTCTTTACATGCTTGATTCTCACCTTTGTTGTGTAACTGTATCTCTCAAGTAAGTGTGGTTTTATTACACCTTCCCAGAGGGCTTCATTCATCTTCCTTTCTTCATTGGTTAGCAAACCATCTTGATATTGCCTTTTACTTAACCAACATTTTTTTCATTTGTGAGTTCTGTTTCTACTGATTCTACTGATGATGTCTATGGTATTTCTAACTATTCTCATATACTGCCCCTGTGGGATATTCCTTTTAATGAAATAGAGGTGACTGCTCTTAAAATGTAATAAATTGTTTACAGCCACTGCTTTGTTGTAAATTTTGCTAGCCATATGTTCTGGATACTGACCAAACTTATATAAAGTAATATCTAGGAAGTTTGTCATATGACTATTGATATTACCCTCTGTTCTTAAAAGTTTTCATCAAGTTGTCCAATTCCTCTGACTGTCCATTATTAATCAATATATATCATCAATAAGCATCCAAAAATGTCACATAACTGAAGCTATGGTTCTTTAACAGGTTGTGTTGTTTATAAGCTAAATATGCACAAGCATAACTTGATGCCATACGTACATACAGTACTTGCATTCTCTCTGACAGCAAGTGCTAGCAGTTTGAGTTAATAAACATTTTAAATTTTATAAGATTTATTGGTGTGTTCTCACAGTTTTGTGCCACTTTACAGTTAATTTCTAATTTCACATCATAACTTTTAGCCCAATTTAATAAAGTTAATGCATTTAACATATGATTCATAGAACCTAGCACACACTGTAGAAGTCTGATATTCAGTTTGAAATTCATAAAGCTTGGTGCTGATAGTGCAGGTTCGGTACACAACTTGTAAATGTGGAACACCTTTTGTAAGTTTGGTATGCAGTGTGAAATTTAGAGTTTGGCACCTATACATTGTGAAAGTCTGGTATACTGGCATAATTGTGATACATAAGAGGGATTCAGAGAATAAGATACTTAGGGCAGAACTATAATATATTTTCTGTACTTCATGCTAAGAGTACTGTTGAGGGACTCTTATAGATGGTTGTTACAGAAACAAAACATTAAACGGTATGTACTCCATGCACTATCTAGTGCAATGAGTGGTTCAGTGAGCATGATTCAGTACACCATTCAGTTTAGTGGTACAGGGCATACCAAAAGTAAAGACATAATGTTTGGAGGATGACAACAGATACGAAAAACAGTGGGTGTCTACTGTAAGCCCTACAGTTGTGGATAGTGCAGGAGGCAGTTTGGGAAAAGGTTCAGTTTGTTTAGGTTTCATGACTGATACTCAGAGGAATTAAGTTATGGTAAATAGCATCACTACCATGATGCTGATGCTGTATCAGATCAGCTTATGCAACTGAAAATTAAATATTTTGCAGGGGGCAATGTCCCTCTGCACCCAACATACTCCTGTTACTCTGTATAAATTAACTCTGGGGTCACACATCCTTGGGTTAAGTGGAAACTTCATTATCACCAAAATTCAGTACATCAAAAGCAGTACTGCCACAGTAAGAAATAATACTGACTTTGACTAAAATGGTGCAGTTAATCAAGTCACAGTGTCCCAGGACTTCATCAGATTCTTTGCAGGTTCTGTTTCACAGGAGCAGCACACTATCATGGATTCTGTTTTCATACATTCCCCAGAGGTATTCAGGCAAGAAGGGTTACATTACTTGGACGATAAGCAGCTTTCCTGACTATGCACCTATGTTATTAATAGCACAGGAGGTGCTTGGAAGTAGTTGCTTTGGAAATATCTAGTATATAACAGTAGGTAATCTGGGAACATTGTGTGTAAGTGACTTATGCAGAGTCAGACTGTAAGCAAATAGCAGCAGAGGTAAGTACCTCCAAATTTCAGGGTGAGGCCAGTCTTAAATTCTAACCCTTACTGATGTGAAGACTGTGCTGGCAGCAGAGCTCCAGCCACTGCTTATCTCCTACTTACTATTTTAACCCTTACTGGTTTGAGGACTAGACAGTAGATCTCCATCTACTGCTCAGGTCATATCTACCATTCTAACCCTTACTGGTTTGAGGACTGTGGTGGCAGGAGAGGTCCACCTACTGCTTGTCTCCTACCTACCATTCTAACCTTATTCGTTAAGGACTCGAGTGACAGCAGACCTCTACCTAACCCCTTCCAGCAACTAATTTCTCTGTGGTTGGAAGACAGCGATGGTAGCAGAGCTCCAGTCATACCCATCCTATCTACTGCTCTACTAGTCTAACCTCCCAATCTTCATAATGTCAGTTGGACTTTGGTGGCAGCAGAGGTCCCCCTCATCTGCTTGTGCTTCTAAACTTGACTCTGTCTTTGTTCTCAAGGAAGTCTGGCAACATGAAACAGCACCAGTTTACTACACTAATGTTCCTCTCACCTTCACTTGCAACTACCATGAGCATATTGGATACTGTGGGTAGCAGCACTTACTGTTTCATACCACCATTCAGCCCAAGATAGCCATTCATGTTTTCCCTTACCCTAACAGCATTAATGTTCATCATTAGATCACTGTCACAGTAGCTTAAGATATATGGGACTTATTGTCCCCAGGATTGAACAGACAGCTTTCAAAAGTTTAGAGCACCTACCACACACTCTAACCACACAAGAGCTTTGGGAAAATGCTATAAAATTAATGGCTAGGGTGCCAAAAATCTTAGAACTTTCTTGACTTTAAAGAACACCCTCTGCTGAGGCTTCAAGAAATCAGTAGTTGGCTAGCACCTCTTCAAAGCTGAGCAGAGAAGTATCCCTCTGGGGAATACCTTCCATTTTTGCATTTTTTTATCAGGAAGGGTTTAACATTTCTGTCAAAATTTGCTGTTGGGTACTGTGACTAGTATTTTTAATAGTTGTTACTAAAAACATTTTACCTTAGACTTATCATTTTTAGTCAGAAGAGAATGATTCTAAAACTAATCTTCCTACTTGGCAAATACTTTTCTCTGTAGAGAAATGGACCTGGGTCCCAGCTCCTTGGTTGTTTAATCTGCAATTTGCAAGATTAAAAAAGTTGTACAGGAGAGTTGGTCATAACTCTGGGTTCTTTTTTGCCTCAGCCATCACTGAGCAACTTGGCTATGGTCATGTCAGGTTCCTTGGACTACTCAGTTTCTCACGGTCCCTCTGGTGCTGGCCTTTGAAAAGCTGCTAAGGACTGATAGGCTGACTCATCTTCTGCAGCTGTTTGGCTGTCCTCTTTAGGTGAGGGAGAATCACTCCTTATAGCATCAAATTAAAGAGTGGACATTGTTCCTTTACGGAGCTGCTCAGGAGAGCTTGATTCAAAGGGAAAGGAACATTCTTGAAGATGCACTTTAATAGGGCCTCTCAGGATAAGGAAACATATATTAGGTATTTTCTTCATTTTTCTTCACCAGCGTCTCCTTCAATTAAGGTAGACAAAGGAGATTGGCTGGATCTTGCTAAAGGCTTATATAAAGCTTTCAAACATTACATTCCGAGTCTGGACATAATTTAAAAAGGAAAATATTTCACTCTCTCTTTCAGATTCTGATTCTCAGTCTGAGGGACAGGAATTAGATTTAGACTGTGTTTTTCAAGTTCCTACTCCACAGAATGGGGAATTTGACTCTGAAAAAAAAAATTCTTCAGATTCTCCAGCTGTTTAGTTGTGCATTTTTCTGATGCTGTTGCCAGAATGAAGGAGATATTTCACTGGGGACAAGATGAAATACCAGAGTCCCAGCAAAAATACTATGATTTGCTACAGGTTGATTTCCCTCAACCTGCAGCTGTTTTTCTCAGCCACAGAGAATTCTTTATTTGCAGCCAGCAATTTTCCCTACAGTCATCCACCTGCCTCCAGAAAATCAATTTAATTGATAATATGAGAAAGTTGCTAGAGTTCCTTCTTCAGAGATTAAAACTTCTGTGAATTATTTAATTTCTTCTGTGCCTCTGGTAACTAAAGACTCTCTAAAATGTTTTTATGACACTACTGATGTTTGTAGAGCAGCTGACACTAGGTCTGTGATAAAAAGACTTGCCTGGCTTCATTCTCAGAATTTACTGGAGGATGTAAAAGCTGAGATCCTGAATGCTCCCTAGATAAAGAAGTATTGTGTGGCTCCTCCGTTGCCAATTTAATCAAAAGAGTAAATGAACTGGTGCTGTTTAATTCAAGGAGTTACTCAGATTTGTCTCCCCCTCCCCTGGTACCTAAATGTAATAGAAATTTTCCTTCTAGTTCAGGGTCCTTTTATAGGAAACAAAATAAGCAATCAGAGCAGAACACAGGAAACAGTCTTTGAGAAAACAATAGCAGGGAGATTCAAAAAAGAAAGAAAGATCCTCCCAAAACCAAGGACAGTCTAAAAATGAGATTGACTATATGCCCCATCTTGTCTCCCCTTCCCACCTTGACAACCCAGTAAAGATTTTCCAAAGTGCAAGTCTTCACTTTTCTCTGTGGAACCATAAGTTTTTTTGTCTGATTTGCAACTGCAGTTTTTTGCCTTAACCTTTGGATTGCCAGCAGCTCCAAGAGTGTTTACAAAGTGCATAGCACCTGTAATAGCTCATTGCAGGTTATAGGGCAGTTCACATCTTTCCATATATAGACAACTTCCTTATTTTTGCAGACTCTTTCAAGACCTGACAAGAATCTCTCTTTTTGGTAAATAACTTTTTTATCAGTCTTGGTTTTCAAGTAAACCTAAAAAAATCCTTTCTTTTTACATCTCTCAGGATTGTATTTCCAGGATGTCTCCTTGCTATGATGATGGTCTTACTTTTTAAAGACAAAGTGGAATTCTAAAAGGAAAAGTTTGACATTTTCCAACAAGACTCTGGCAATGCAAAGGAGTACCTCAGGATTCTAGGTCTCATGGCTTTTACAGTTGTCTTTATTCCTTTAGTTGGACTTCATGTGAGAAAAATTCATTGGGTTTATCAAATCAGTTTGGACCCAGTGCCAGCAACCCACATCCTTTTAGATCTCAGTACTTGACCCTACTCAGTCTGTAACCACAGCTGCCTCAGACTTTCATTGGGGAGCTGTATCCAAGGGATGAAAGTCCAGGGTGTATGGATCAAGCAGGACGTATTAAAACACATAAATGTCAAATAAATGATAACACTAATAAATGCTTTGAAATCTCTAAACCATCTTTGCTTTCCAGGCCCTCTACTTGTAGTCACAGAGAGCACTTCAGTTATGTGTACGTAAATAAACAGATTGAATCATATCCTCCCCTGTGCAGCATAGATATGGTAGCCTGGGAACTAGCAACTGAAGAGTAGAATGTTGTAGAGACTTCCAAGTTGGCTGCCCACTGAGTAACAGCTTAGTTTCAGCTCTCCCAGCGTGAAAAGAGAAACTCAGAAGAGAGCTTGTGAATTTGTCTTTATGGGTAAATTTCAGTAACTGGCTAGTGAGTGAGCTGCCTGGATACCAGAAAAAAAGAAATTTAGAGAAACTGAAAGAAAATCTGTGACAAAAGGTGAGGAGAAAACACTGGCTGGGAAGAATTCTGCAAAAAGAGTTCAAACTCCAGCTTTTGTGCAAGACATGACTTCCAATAATTTAGATGAAAAATAAGTCAAATGCACTCAGAGCTGATTAAAATACATAAAACACTGAAGGAGTATATCAACTCAAATAACAAAAAGGCTGGAAAAAAGGGAAGAAGCCTTAAACAGATATTCAGATGACCTGATAAAACTGCAAAAATCAGAGGCTGAAATGAAGAAAGGTTGGCTGAGTATGAGACTGGTCAAGAAGAGAGAATTCAAAAAATAGTAGAATTAGAGGACAGAGCAAGTAGGGAAAACCTGAGATTTTCTGCTGAACCAGAGAAACTGTAAGGAACAGACTGTACAAGTTTTATGAAAGCACAAATAAGCAACTGGACTGGTATCCCACAGCATTTGTGATTAATTGGAAGGGCACATCATGTTTATGCTCCAAACCTGGTCATGAGAAAGCAGCCCAGACCTTTAATAGTAAAGCTACAATCCTGCCAACAGAAAGAATTGAGTTTGATGAAACTGTGGCAGAAGGACAAAAGTACTAAAAGTGGGAGACAGTAGAGTGTTTGTGGAAAATTATTACTCACTGTACACCAGACAGAAGAGGAGTAATTTTATTCCAGCAGTCAGGGAATGTTGAGAAGCAGGTGTGAGATTCAAGATGCTGTATCTAGCTATTTTCAAAATATTTTTCCTGAAGGTTCAAAATAATTCTTGTTAGCAAAACATGCTAAGGACGAAACATAAAAGTTTGTCCAACAAAGGGTGAGCTAGCAAATTGAAGGGGATTCTGCTACCTATTGGTCTGATAATAAAGCCCATAGAAAGACTATGCCAATGAAACCTTTTCCAATGTTCCAGAGGAAAATGCTTGACAGACAGACAGAAGAAAGCACAAGAGTTGACTAGAAGAGCAAGGAGTAAGTTGGAAATGAATCAGTGACTGAATTTAGAAGATGGAGATCAACAAGAAGAAAACCAACAATTCGGAAATTGATGAATAAATGTGGGATTACAAAGCATTAATTTATGAAGTATAATTGAACAAGAAAACCTGGAAATATTGGACTTTTAACTTTGTTAAACTTGTAGGGAACTCCAAAGCATATGCCCTACTTCATGTCATTAATGTTTTGAAGAACATTTAGGCAGGGGAAGAGGAATGAAAGTGTTAACTGTAAGTAAAGCAACATTTTTTTTCTTAACTGTATTTTTATAATACATGACATAATGCATGCTATAAAGTAAAGCAGTTTCAGTTACTTTTGTGTGTCATAAGGATATTAAAGTAAACAGGTGGCCCCTTCTTTCTTCTTTGAAGTATAGACACTGCAATGTAAAAGAGAAGAAAGCCGGGAACAAGTGAGCATGATATAAGAAAAACTGATATGCTTTTTATTTTTTGCATAGGGGAATAACGTTATTAAGGCGCCTGACTTGATTTAATAACAAGTTTTAAGGGGAAGCAAATAAAAAAGAACACTAAATATAATGGATACTGAACAGTGTTTCCCTCTAGCACATAAAAGATTTAACTTTAAGTTTTCTTTATGTGGGAGGGGAACAAAGATAAGACAAAATCAGACAGCACTTAGTGGAAGTAGAAGCACAGGCTATATCATGCATCTTAGCATAGATAATCTTCATTATAGGTTAATTCAAGCCTAAGAGTGTGGCTGTCAAGTTTGGGACAGTTATTCCTGTTAGAAGGATTAAACTCCATTGTTTGAAGATGTACATAGTTTTGTGTGTTAAGTTAATAGGTTTTGGGGGTGATCTGGATGTTTGTTTGAAGGTTTTTGTTAAAGCAAAGTTTTGCAAGATGTGACACAGGTTCAAATGGATATGTCAAGAAACAACTGTGTAAAAGATCAGCCTGCCAAACATTAGTAACACAAACTAGACATTAAAAAATAGTTGTTACACATAACAGGTTGGAGTAACATCTTAAAATGGCACTTTCCATATTATCTTTAATTGTGAATGGCCTCACAGATATATACAAAAAAGAATGAGTAGTGAAAGTGAACTATATTAAAAAATGCAGAGTGCAAATAGCTATGCTACAGGAGAGACATAAGGATAAAGAAAAGATTTAAGAATGGTTATTCAGTGGAATATCTGGTACAAAGAAACCAGGTAGTTGTATTAATTGCAAGAAGAGCTCCAGTAATGATAGAAGAGGGGGGGACAAGATAATGCTAGATTTGTAGTACTAAGGGGCTACTAGCAGTGGAGGAGGATTATGCTGGCACATACTTATATTCCACCTAAAATTGCTACAGTGGAGCTTAAAAAAATGCTGGGAAAAATAATCAGCTTTCAGCAAGAAATATGAATTATAGGTGGGGACTGGAATTTGGTTTGCAACAGTGAGGATGTCTTGCATATTATTCCCCAAAGTACAAAAACTGGACTAGGCTCGACAGAAATTATATTTCACAGGAACATGTGCATTTATTTGAAAGTTTTGTTATAGATCCAAAGACTGTTTCAGACCACAGGCCAATAATAGCTAAAATAAAACGTAGGATAATGAAGTAAAAATGAGACCCTGGCATTTCACCACCTGTTTGTTAAAAAGAGAGGAATTTAAGGAATGGGTAGTAGAAATTATTTGGAAGTTATTAGGGAAGATAGAAATTTCTACTGAAAATATAACTAGGGAGTGGGATAAAAAGTTTAAAAAACTAGGGAGAAATAAAAAGAAAAAGAGAGATGGTTAAGAAGCAACAAGAACTATTTAGAGGGACTGACAAAGACTAAAGTGTTGCAGAATGGGGGAATCTCACAGGACAAGAAGAGGCACAAGTGCAGGATGTTAAAGAGAAAATAAAGGGATCAGCTCAATAATATGCATGAGTTTAGAAAGATTGCCATTAAGCACCTGTTTTTTAATAACTCCTGAGCTCAAAACCAACAAAGTAGGAAGGGTTGCTGCTAAGCCAAGCTTAGAGAGCCTGTAACAACGAAAATAACCAGAAATTCTGTGGAGTTATTAGCAATATTTCAGAAATTTTATGAAAATCTGTATAAAGCAGAGAAATGTGGAAATCAAGAAAAATACAAATGGAAATGTTTATGGAAAATTATATGTGCCAAGATTAGAGGTAGATGAGGCTCAATTACTAATAGTTAGAGTAGGAGATGAGATAAAAATGGTTATGTATAACCAATCTACAAGAAACCCCCAGGAACAGATGGTATTCCTGTGGAAGTGTGGCAGCTAGGAGGGAATAAACTAAAAAATATCTGGAAGGTTTTGTTTAACATTATTTTAAAAGGAGGGAAGTTGAAGCACCAGCATCCTGGAAGAAACTGGTGGTGGCTGTAATACCTAAAAATGGTAAAGACTCAACAGATCCAGCTTCGTATAGGCCCATTTCAATTCTAAACCATGATTATGAAGTGTTTATGTCTATAATGCCTAAAAGAATGGCAAAGGTGATGCCAAAATATATAGATATGGATCAATGTGGTTTTGTGGAGGGAAGGCAAACATTTGACAACATTACTAGAACAATGATGATCTACATCTAAGCAAATGTAAGAAAATGCCACTGTTTTTCGTGGGTCTAATACAGAGAAAGCGTTTGACAGACTAAGCTGGGATTTTATGAGTAGGGCAATGGAAGCATTTGGATTCCCTGATAAAATTATAAGGTTATTTAAGAGGTTATATGAGAGATCTGGGGTGAAATTTAAAGTGGAGGAGCAGAGTAACCAGGCAGGGGTGCCCTCTTTCCCTTTGTTATTTGTGTTATATTTAGAACCATTAGCAAAAGAAAATAAGAGGCTCTGAAATTCAAGGATATAATTGGTATGGTAGTCAAGATAAGTTGGCTTTATTTGCAGATAATATTATTTTATACCTGTTAAAATGATAAAAAAGGCATTTCAGTGTTGTGGAACATTCTGAGATGGTTTCAAGTCTTTTTGAGATACAAAATCAATGAAGATAAAACAAAGGGAATAGCTATAAGCTATGTACGCACGCACAAATTGTTTCCGCAATACCCATATTTAAGGGGACATGATAAAATGTACTTAGGAGTATGGATTAAAAATGATTTTGTTATGGTAGATAAGGATATGTGGGGAGAGACTAAACAATAGATGATACAAAAACAGAAACTGGAAACTCTGTTTTATGGATATAGATACAAGCAGTGAAAATGTTTTTAATCCCTTTAATTTTATACACAGGTCAGGCATATTTTTATCAACCAGAGGAGACGTTGTGGATTACGTTTAATAGAGTTTAAGGATTTTATCTGGGAGGGGGAGAGGGCAAGAATAAAGTGGGATGAATTGATCCTTCCAATAGAACAAGTTGGTTTGGGATTATCTGATTTGAAGAGGTATGTCAGAGCTGCACAGTTAAAGCCCTTATACATAACAGAAGCAGAAACTATAGTTCAAAGTGGAAATGGATAATGATGAAATGGGGAAGCTCAAGAAGCAAGGAGAGTGTGAGATTATGGATGCTGATTCTTAAGGAGAATAACAATAAAAATACAAAATATTATAATCATAAAGTAGCAGAAAATATTCTAAGAACTAAGCCAGCACATGGATGGAGAAAGGAGATTCTGTCAATAGTGATGACTGCAGTTAGGTGTACAAAGAATAGGCAAGAGGAGGCTAGAATTTACTGGAGAAAACTGGCAAAGGACTTAAGGTATTGGGAGCAAATTACTAGAGAGGGAAATGTAATAGAATGGGAAGAAGCCAAGAATTCATTTGGACTGCAGGCTAGAGACTGCCTGTCAAGGATTGATATTAAGAGTGTAGGCATAGTAGAAGAAATAAGGGGATCCTAACTGAAAGACAAACACTGGTAAAGGTTTTAGTAGTATCTAGAGCAGAATTTGCTGTTAAAAAGGGGTAATTAGTAGGACATAAAAATATTGCAAGATAACTATAGGAATCAATCAGAGGATGTTAGAAGGAATTGGGAAGAGAGACTGGATAAGCCACTCGCAAAGAAACAATGGGGAGGATATATCTATGGCTCCCAAATATGCAACAAAGTCTAGAACACTTGGGGTCTTTGCTTGGAAGAGTTTGGATAGGTATTTTTATACCCCAAGCATACTCCAAAGAATTTTTCCTTAGGTGTCTGATGCTCAGAAGAGGTACTATGAGCTTCTACAAAAGGGTCTGCTATACCATCTGCTGTTCCTTCTTTGCCTGCAGCCTTTCTGGATGCCTTTTCCACTGCTTCTCAGGCTCCTGCCTTCCAACCCCCTGCTTCCCAAAAACCTGATAGATTTTATAAAGTGCTTGAGGATTGCAAGTTTCTTTGTCCCTCTCTGCTGACTCCTTTGTGGTGTCAGTGGCTTCTGATAAGCCTTCTAAATTGTTGCATTCCACTAAATTGCTGCCATCTGGTAAGGATAGCAGAACCATGGAGAAACTGGGTAAGAAGGTGTATACGTCTGCTACCCTAGCCTTTAGAGCTGTTAAGTATCAGACACATCTGACTAGGTACTTTTTGGCTGTTCTCTCTGAAACCTGTCAGGCTATTCCTGATCTCCCTGATTCTGAGGGGAAGGTCTCTCCTCATGCTTTGCTTGGGATGTCCTCCCAAGTAGCTCGGCATTCCATGAAATGCAGCTGATGCTTCATCTAGGGCTGCTGCTTTTGAATCTGCTTTGAGGAGGTATTCCTGACTCGGACTTCATCCTCTACCTGATGATATCAAGGCTAAACTGATGGCTGTTCCTCTCAGTAATAAGCATTTGTTTGGTGCTGCTGCTGCTGCAGAGCTGTTAAATACCTGCAAGAAAAGGGCAAGGTCTTACAGGAGTTGAAGCATATTTTTATTTCTTCTGTGCCCAAGTTCAGAGGAATTATCCTAATAAGCCTGCTTTTGTTTGTAGACAGTTTTGCCCTCCTCTCACAGATAAAAAGGAGGATAGAAGGGCTTCCCCTGCTAAGGCTGCCCAAACTCCTACTCAGAAGCCTAACTTCCGTGATTGCTTTCTGCAGGTTTAGAGGGATACAGGTCTTTGCTACCTGGGTGACCTGCTCATTCAGGCTTCCTCTCTTGAGATTTTACTTCAGCATCTTCACTTTGCTATTTCTGTCTTGGTGGCATTTACTGTAAATTTCCAAACATCTTTCCTGACTCTGTCTCAGGAGCATGTTTTTCTGGGGTGCAGAATCCAGACTGTTCCAATGCTGACATCCCTGCCTCCTCCCAAAGCTTTAACTGATTGGTTTCTTTCAATCCCTTCTTCCTCTGGCTTCTATTACAGGGAGTTTCTGAGGGCTTTGGGTTACATGTCTTCCACCATCCCTATGCTTTCTCTGGCTATGCGCCACATAGGAAAGCTTCAGTGGTTTCTAAAGTTAGTTTGGCTTCAACATTCCCATCCTTTAGATTTTTTAGTCCCTCTTCTTCCATGTCTCAAGCTGGAGCTTCAGTGGTGGATTGATAAGTTGTCCCTCAACCCAGGCCTTCATTTTCAACCTCCTATCCCCTCTCAAGAACTCTCTATAGATGCCTTAGATGTGAGATAGGGGGCCTCCTTTCGTCTTCCGAAAATGCAGGGCCTTTGGTCTCTCTGACAAAAGGAAGACCACATCAGTGTCAGAGATGAGAGCTGCTCTTCTGGCTGTTCAGGCTTTTCATTCTCATTTCCTTCCAGGGCCCCTCAAGATTCTCACAGACAATACAACAATGAAGTGGTATATCAGCAAGCAAGGAGGTACAAGGTCTTATCTCCTTTGCAGATTAGCCCTTTAGGGTTGGGATCTAGCTGTCCAGTATCAGGTGACCCTTCAGGCAGTTTATATTCCCTCAGATCAGAACTTACTGGCAGATTCTCTGAGCAGGTCCATAACACAATTGTACTAATGGATGCCTCACAGGGGTACTCCTCAAGTAGATTTCTTTGCCTTCCCTTTGAACAGACAGCAGACAACTTCCTCTGTTTTGCACCAGAGTCCTATGTCCTCTAGCCTGGAAGGTGGATGCCCTCTCTTTTTCTTGGAAGGAGATGTTTCTTTATGCCTTCCCTCTCCTTCCGAAAGTCCTGTTCAAGATAAAACAGGATTACTCTCTTTTGACCCAGACAGCATTGGATCCCTCTTCAGCATTTTGCTAAGGGCAGTCATCACAAGTTACCTCACAGGGTGGACTTACAGAAGACACGGGATCTCTCATCCATCCCCACCTGTCCACTTTTCAACTAACATTGTGGGTGATAGGTTTTTGATTTCCTATATGTACCTTTTTTTCTGAGGATGTGCTTTGGGTCCTGCAGGCAGCCAGGAAACCTGCTACCAGAAAATTATACTTAACAAAATGGAAGAAGTTTTCTGTTTGGTGTCTTGTAGCCCCAATCCACATACTGTGGATGTTCCTTCAGTTCTCTCTTATAGGTTCATAGGTTCATACTAGGCTATCTGGCCTAGGGCATTTATAAGCCTAGCCAGAATGTGTTTGGCTTTCACCACCCATTTTAAATTAATTTTGCTATGCCTTTTTTTGAGGTTAGTATACTGTGCCTCTGTCTAACAGTGACACAGAAGTGATAGCCGGGGTAAACCTACGATCTCCCATCCACTCATCAAGATTCCTCTTGAAGAGAGTCAATGTGGGACTCTGCCTAACCTGGACTGGGATTTTATTCCAGAGTGAAGGGAGCCTCTGGGTTATGAATCTGTCCCTCCAGCATGTCCTATTTATTTCAGTGCTGAGGTTCAAGTCTCTCGAGCGTGGCTCGATGGGATTTGGATTTTCTGAGGTGCAGCATGTCCATTAATTCCGGGTTGGACATGGCTTTATACGTCAGGCACAGATCGCCTCTGAGCAGGTGGTATGCCACTGAGTAGAGCTGGAGTTTCTTTAACCGGGCAGCATATGGCATCTGTTTGAGCCCTTTGATCCTCTTGGTGAGGTACTTTTGGGGTCTTTCCAGTTGCTGCAGGTGTCTGGTAAGGTACATCCCAAAAGGGGCACTGTACTCAATTATGGGCCTGATGAGGGATGAGTAAAGAGATACGATGACCTCCATCATAGATGTGAATCCCTTCATGATTAGGTGGTCTATATAAAATGTTTTTCTAACCACTTTGGCCACGTGGTTGTCAAATGAGAGATTGCTATCAACTTGGGTCCCCAGGTCCCTAATGACTTCTTCTGTACTTAATGGATTACCACCTATGTGGTAATTTGTGGGCACTTTGTTTTTGCCAAAGGTGATGACTATACACATTTTGGCGTTTAGCTTGAGGCCATGGCTCTGGCACCAGTTGTCTGTTTCTATGAGGCCCTTTTGGAGGATGCTTGTGTCGGCTGGAGAGTTGATTATGGTGCCCAGTTTGCAGTCATCTGCGAACTTGGTCAGCCACAGTCCTTCCGTGTTGGCCTGTACCGCCGAGAAATATATACCGAACAAGAGAGGTCCCAGGACTGAGCCTTGTGGGACGCCACTTGTAACTGGTTTGGAGTCTGACATGGCTCCAGCAATTCTAACCATGTGGGTTCTGTCCTTGAGCCAGTTTGCAACCCATCTAGTGACATAGGGGTTTATATTTAAGCTGGTGAGCTTGTCTATAATGCCCGAGTGGGGTATTGTATCGAAGGCTTTTGCGAGGTCCAGGTAGGCTGTGTGGACCACCTACCCTCGTCAATGGCCTTGGTGACTGTTTCAAAGAAATCGACCAGGTTTAAGAGGCAGGATCTGCCCTTAACAAAGCCAAACTGGGTAGGATCCAGTGTCTGTAGGTCCCCAATATCTTTATTTATGAGGTCCATGATGATCCTTTCCATAGCTTTGCAGACCAAGCTAGTCAGGCTTATGGGCGATAGTTTCCAGGATCCATTGAGGCACCACCTTTGTGGAGAGGGACCACTGTTGCTGTCGCCACTCTTTGGGTACATATCCTGTAGTAAGGCTAAGACTGAACAGTAGTTTTATGTTTGGGTTTAGCTCTTCTTGGAGTTCATGTAGGGCAGCCTGGGACACCATCTGGTCCCATTGATGCTGTGTTTTTGCTTTGGAGAGGCGGCTCTTACCTGAGCATCTGAGATGTCAGGGGCAGCACTCTGTTGGGATAGATATTTGCCCTTTTGGTGAGGAGAGGGGAGAAGTTGGCACTGAACCTGTCAGCTAGGATGTTGGCAATGTCTGTGGGCTCGGTGTATTTTTGTCATTTTGGACTAATTCTGAGCATATCTGGGAATTCCCACCCAGGTTCCTACCATAACTAAAGAAAGCCTTGTGATTATCCTTAGTGTCCTGTGCAATTTTTCTCTCGAAGCTGGCCTTAGACGATTTTATGAGTGCCCATAGTTTTTGCTAATACTGATCAAAGATGCCTTCCCTTTTGGGATTTTGCTCTATCATGTAGTAGCTTCCTCCTTCTATTGTATAGTTTGTTTATGGCTGGGGTCCACCAGACAGGACGTCTGCCTTTGGAGGATTGGGTCTTGGTTTTATTTGGGATTGCATGATCCATGCATTCCTGAAGGTGTTCATAGAATGCGTTTATAAAGGATTCTGTGGTCTGGGCCGTATTTTCCACAGGCCGGGGGCTTTGAAGGATTTCGCCTCGGTTTTGAGGCGTGTGAAATTTGCTTTAGAGAAGTTTTTCACTGTGGTTTTCTGGGCAGCGGGTGGGGTCGGGATGTGAATATCCAGTGAGATTAATTTATGGTCTGATCTTACCAGTGAGGGATACACTTCTGGTCTGCAGCATAGTGTCCCCATGTTGGTGATGATCAGGTCCAGTATGTTTTCCCCTCTTGTGGGAGTGGTAACAAGTTGTTCCATAGCATTTGAGTTTATAAATTCTAGGAACCTTTGGGCTAGGGTGTTGGAGCTAGAGTAATGCTCCCAGTCTATGTTTGGGTAGTTGAAGTTGCCCAATATAATGGTGTTTGGAGAGACCTTCATATTTTCCAGTATTCTCAGGAAGGCCAAGTGGGGTTCCTGTGTTTGGGAGGGTGGTCTGTAGCAGGCTATAAACTGGAAGGCAGTTTTACCCACAGTTAGTTGCACATGGATAGTCTCTGATGCTTGTGCTGTGCCACCAACCTGGAGGTGTGGGTATCTTTGACGAATATTGATACTCCCCCTCCTTTTGTGGTTCGGTCCAAGTTTTGGGGCCGAAAAGCATGGTATGAGGTGTATAGCCTGGTAGTGCTGGGGTGCTCTCGGGAGCCTTGAACCAGGTTTCTGTTACTGCACAGATATCGATGTTCTCCATGCTAAGGAGAGTTTCGAGTGCGTGCATCTTGAGGTTTAGACTTCTGGCATTGAGTAGCATTACTCTTAGTTTCTTATCCCTTGTGATACCTATGGAGGTGGGTTTGTCTTTTGAGCCTTGCCTAAAAAAGGCACTATGGGGGTAGCAAGAGCTTTTGCCAATATCCGAAAGCCCAGGGGTGACAGGTGCAAGCCGTCCCTAGCGAAGCATCGTGGCTTGTCGAGCATGTCATCCCAGGCTGACAGGCATTGGATCCCCTTTGAATGACACCAACACTTAAGCCAATTGTTGAAATTAATCATCTTGTCTTCATATTGTGGCATCATTCTTGGTGAGGGTAATATGCTACTCAAGGTCAGGGTCATACCGGCCTGAGCTACATGCTCAGAGAGCTCCTCTATGTCTCTTTTCATGTAGTCCAGGGAGGTAAGTCTCAGGTCATTCACACCAGCATGGACAATGACAGAGTCATATTTGTACTTGCCTTGGAGTGACCTGAGTGCTTGTGTTATGTGGCGGATCCTAGCGCCCGACAGGCAGCTCACCGTGACCTTCTCCTTGTTCAGCCTGGTGAGCAGGACGTCAGTGTGCCTGACGATAGAGTCACCTATTACAAGTGTATCAGGTGTGTTGTTTAGCCTTAAGGGCTGTGACTGTTCGGCACACTGGCTTTGTGAGCTATGTGTTGCACGTGTTTTGTTTTGGGGTAGCAGTTGCTTGGGTGTCTGCTTTGGAGGTCTCTGCTGCTTAGGCAGATTTTTATTTAGAGCCTCCGAGTATGTTTTTGTGTGTTTATGTGTTTGGTTTGTTGTCGTGGTAGGTCTATGTGAGACTGGAATTGTAGTGAGTGTGGTTTCCTTCTCCTCCTGACTGGTTACACCAGTACTGAGTTGAGAGAGCTTAGCCTCCAGTTTGGCTATATGGTTGCATCTCTGTGTGAATTGCTCAGTGCTGGGTTGGCGTATTCTGTTAAGGCCCACCTTTCAGCTGTCCTGCTTGTCTGCGTTTGTCTCCCCATTTACCCTCTAGATTTAAGGCCAAACAATTTCTTAGAGGTGCCCTGCCGTTCCTTCCTGGAACCTTAATTTTGTTTTGGAAAATTTGACTTGGGCTTCTTTTGAGCCTGCTGCTTCAGCTTCCTTACATCATTATTCTTGGAAGACTGTTCTTCTTTTGGCCCTTATTTCTGCCGGACAGGTGTCTGAGCTGCAAGGACTTATGCCTGTTCCCTCTCCTTTAGTTTTCCATAAGGACAGGGTGTCCCTTCATACTAATTTTTTTATGCCCGAGGCAGTTAATGAATTGTCTCTTAATCAGTCTTTTCATTTGCCCACATTTTCTCTTCTCCACTGTGTGCTAGTGAGAAGGTTTTACACACCTTTGATTTGCATAGACAACTCTGATATTATTTGGATAAGACTAAAGCTTTTTGTTTCTTTTCATCCTAGGTCTTTAGATTTGGCTGTTTCCAAGCAAATAATTTCTTCTTGGATATCTGAAGCCGTTTCTTTTTGCTAATGTTTTCATGGGAAGAGCCTTCCTTCTTCTGTTAAGGCTCATTTTGCTAGGGCTGTTGCTTCTTCGGGTGCTTTTTTTTCAAGGGTTTGGATACTAATTCTATTCTTGAGACAGCTATCTGGTCTTCTGTGCATACTCTTACCAAGCACTATAAGTTGGATGTAATTTCTAGGGCCAGAGCTGGTTTTGCCAGGGCCATTCTCCATGGCTTCCTTGAAGGCTCTTCTGGTACTTCCTCCTCCCTTTCTTCTTCCTGAGCTATTGCACTCTCCCTGTTGTAGTGAATACCTCAAAAGTGATATGGAAGGACATAGTACAGTTATGTAACATCTTACCACAACAGTTTCTCTTCACTGTTGCAGTATTCACTCCCTCCCTATTCCCCCTGGTCCCATTTCCTTCTGGGTGTGTTTGTTTCCTATTAGTATCCTTGGGCTGTCATTCCTACTGGGGCTTTTCAGTTGTGAGTGTAGTACATCCGGACATCACCTTCTTGCCCTATGCTGTGCAAGGGGAGCATATGTGTTATGTACAGTATACCCAATACAACCTAAAGGGTTTTGTATACTGGACAGATGTTGGACTGCCCTTGGCAAGGGATCCCTGTTGTAAAGAATACTGCAACAGTGGAGAGGACGACATCTACTGTTTTACACGACTATATGTTCTTTCTTCCCAGTTGCGGAAAAGTTTTTATTCAAGGATGTTTTTAGTGTCAAAGAAAGAAGATACCTGGAGACCAGTTATGAATCTTTCTTTACTAAACCTGTTTGTGATAGTTCCCAAATTCAAAATTATATCACTTCACAACCTACTAGCTATTTTCTTCATTCAAGTTTCTTGCTAACACTAGATTCAAAAGATGCTTATCACATCCACATTCATCCAGACTTCAGGTGTTTCTTAAGGCTCTGTATGTCTTGATCACAATGTCAATTCTCTACCGTACCCATTGGACTATTCACTGCACCAAGAGTGTTCACAAAGTGACTAGCTCCATTTATAGCTCATTGCAGGCTACAGGATATCCACCGTTTTCCATATTTGGACAACTTGCTTATCTTTGCAGAATATTTTTCAAAGTGTCAGGAATCTTGTACTTGAGTAAGAGATTTCTTCCACAAGCTGGGATTCTAAGAAAACATTCAGAAGTTCCAAGAAAACATTCAGAAGTCTTTGACTCCTTCATACAGAACTGTGTTCCTGGGGTATCAGCTCAACACCTCAGTTCAAAGATCTTGTCTTCCACAGGAAAAAAGATCTTTATCTGGATCTGTTTATAAGGTTTTCCACTTGGACTTCTGTCACTGCAAGGGAATACCTCAAGATTTTGGGTCTCATGACATTCTGGCAGGACTCCCCATAGGTTCATAGGTTGGTACTAGGCTAATCGACCCTAGGGCCTATACAAGCCTAGCCATTAACAATTCCCTGGATATTTCTTCCCACGATATTTACTTCCCTGGACCCCTGTCTAGCAGGGCGACTGACGTGATCCCTGGGGTGAATTTCCTATCTCCCAGCCAATCATCAAGGTTCCTTTTGAAGAGGGCCGAGGAGGCGCTCTGCTTGACATGTATGGGCAGTCTATTCCAGAGTATGGGGAGTCTCTGGGTCAGGAACCTATCCCTCCAGCATGTTTTGTTCATTGTGATGACAAGGTTTAGATTTCGGGAGCATGTGGCTGTGCAGGATTGGGATTTCTTTAAGTGGAGCATGTTCAACAGCTCATTGTTTGACATGGCCTTGCATGTTAAGCAGAGATCGCCTCTGAGTAGATGATATGCCAGGGTATAGCTGGCGTTTTTTTCGATGGTCAGCATAGGGCATCTGCTTTAGGCCTGTGATTCTTTTAGTGAGGTATTTCTGCGGCCTTTCCAGCTGTTGCAGATGTCTTGTGAGGTACGTACCAAATGGGACATTGTACTCTATAATGGGTCTAATGAGGGCTGAGTACAGTAGGACAATGACCTCCTTTTTTCTGGATAAAAAGCCCTTAGTGATGAGGTGTGCCACATAGAAGGATTTCCTGACTGTTGTGGCAATGTGGTTATGGAAGGTGAGACCACTGTCCACCTGTGTCCCTAAGTCCCTCATCACACATTCTGTGTTTAGTGTACTGCCACCTATGTGGTAATTCCTGTGTACATGGTTTTTCCCAAAGGGGGATAACTATACATTTCTTGGCATTAACAACCACAAAAATAGAGCCAAAAGCAGTGTAAAAAGTCACTAAAAAATAATAAGAAAATAGACTGCTGCAGCGGGATACACACAGTTCTTCCTGTTTATTGTAAAACATGATCCACAAGTTCAGTTTGAGTGCTTTCTTCCCTTTAAATAGGGATTAATCTGATGAAATCCCTATTTAAAGGGAAGGAAGCACTCAATCTGAACTTGTGGATCATGTTTTACAATAAACAGGAAGAATTGTGTGTTATCCGGCTGCAGCAGTGTATTTTCTTATTATTTCTTGGCATTAAGCTTGAGTCCATGACTGGTACCAAGCATCTGTTTCTGTAAGGCCCTTTTGTAGAATATCCACATATTTTGGGGATTCAATAATGGCTCCCAGTTTGCAGTCATCTGCGAACTTTGTTAGCCAGAGTCCCTTAGTGTTGGCCTGTACTTCAGAGAAGTAGATGCCAAACAAGAGCGGTCCCAGGACTGAACCCTGAGGTACTCCACTTGTCACTTGTCTGTAGCTGGATTTCCATGAGAAAGATACATTTCCATGAGAAAGATACAGTGGTGACTGAAGTCCCTGTGGTTCCAGCACCATCATTTTTGGTCTTTTCAAATCCCTGTGCTGGGGTTTGTTAGAAAAAAAATCATTTGGCTGAGACAATAAATATCCTGAAATCTGTGTTTCCCCTTCTCTGTCTCTGATCTAAAGCAGTCAGTGACTATAGATGCCTCAGACTTTGCTTGCAGAGCAGTTTCAGGAGGGATAAAGTTGCAAGTTGTGTGTGACAGCAAGGACAGATACAAGCACATAAATATGAAAGCAATGCATGCCCTCAAGGCACACGACTCTCTGAATCATCTTTGGTCCAGGAATTCCTCAGTTTGTTGCATATAATTCCACAGTCATTTGGTACATCATCAAGCAAGGTGGAACTAGGTCATACCCTTTTTTGCAGACTAGCTGTGTTAGCTTGGGATATAGCTTCACAGCATAGTCTCACTCTGCAGACATCCTAAATTCTGTTTGAGCAAAATTGTGGCAGACAGGCTGAGTAGGACAAGGACAGACCCTTATTAATGGAAACTAGATCAGAGAGTCTTCTAAAGTTAGATCTGTCTGTGAGGAGTTCCTGAAGTAGATCTATTTGTCTCCTGTCTAAACAATTATCTGTCAAGGTTCTTCTCCAAGGCAACATGCAAGACGTTTTGGAACAGAGATCCCTTTTCTTTTCATTGGACAAGAATGTTCCTTTATGCTTTTCTACCTTTTCCACTGATGTGTTAGACAAGCTAACACTTGCTCCATTTGAACCAGCTAACTTGACTGACTTGAGGTTCTAGACATGGAAGCAGTTTTACTGTTTGCTGTGACCTCTACAAGAAGGGTATTTGAGTTGCAAGCTCTTATGATGAGTCAGTCCTATTTCATTTTCCACAGCAACAGTGTTTCTCTGGGAACAAATTCTTCTTTAATGCTTAAAGTGGTATCCAAGTTTACTTCATTCCCAACATATCCATCTCCCCCGTTTTCTTTCTTTCCTGAACATAAAAATGAGGGAGAAAGATGCTCCATATCTTGGATGTCAACAAACAATTTGGGTACAGTCTTGGTAGAACTAAATGATCTTTGGATCAGTTGTTCATTTTTAATAAAGGTAAGAAGAATAGACGACCTGTTTTTTAGGCTATTACCTTTTGTTATTCTCACCACAACATTCCAGGGTGGGTTAAGGCCATTGTACATAGGGCCTTACTTGGCTTCATCTGTGGCTTTTTTCAAAAGGTTAGATTCTATAAGTATTCTATAAGCTGCAGCTTTGTCCTCTGTACATACTTTTACAAACCACTATAAGCTTGAGTCCTTCCCTAGGTCTAGATCAGGCTTTGATAGGACCATTCTCCATGATTTCCTGGACTGGACACTTCTTCCACTTTTTAAATGAAGTAAGCTAGGGTAATCTACCCAAATAGCTAAGGCTATGATCAATACAATGAACATAGTGCAGTTGTGTAAGTAAACTTAACATAGCAGTACATGTTCAGGTGGTCACTGCTGCAATAGCCACTCCTTCCCTCCATCCCCCTTTTGTTTTCATGTCTTGTCTATGCCAGGGTGTGGACATTTATTATTCTTTCAGGGCTCAGCCTTACTCTGTCTGTTGGCATAAAACCTCTGGAGGGTTTGGTGCCCAAATCTGTTTTTAGTCAGTTCAGCTTGAGCTGACTGACCACATGCCCTTGTCCACGCTTTGGAAGCTGACCAGTTATCTCCTATGCAAGATATAACTCATATAGTTAAGGGTACTGCAGTAGTGATCATTTAAGCATCTATTGTTATGGTAAGTTTACTTTCAACTAAACTTTATCTTTTAAAGTCAACTTGAGTGTTTTTTTTCTGCATTCTGCAGCTCTGTCATTGGGAGCTCTCAAAGTCAGTTTGAGTGTTTCTTTCTGCATTCCACAGCCCTGTCATTGAGTTTCTGTAGGTACAATTACCACTAACAATTATGTTCTTCAAAATGCGTCCTCTGCCTTAGGAGTTAAATTTTGTTTAGAGTGCCTCATATGCCCTTCTTCTAAACCATTCCTTCTGCCGTTTTAAAATCCCTCTCTTAGAAAAAAAAACTGTAGCTTGTAGCCATTACATTGTTTTGTTTACCTTTGGAGACCCAGCCATTATGTACAATACAGCATTATGGTACTGTGAAGACTGCCAGCCTAGCTAGATAGAAGATTGTAAATAATTGTATGTCATTGTAAATATTAATGTAATCCACGGGCTTGTTCCACAAATGTAAAGAGAACTATATGTTAGGATTAAACTGCATGTTCTGCGCTTCAAAAATGTAACCACAGTGCACCCTGCTGGAAGAAAGCTGATAAAGTAAAGCATTTTATGACTGATTTTAAAGCTCAGAGACAGGATGTCTGGACTAAGGAATTATTTCTGTTGTCTTAGGACAAGAGTTAATTACTAGATTTTACATGTAAAATGTATTTTATTGCTGTGGCTTCCTAGCCAGTTGCAAGACTACAAAAAATGTAAATTTTGAGTTTATGTTAGCCTGGGAACCAGAGAAGTGTCAATAATGATGTAATGTGAAATGACTCAGCAGTACTGTGTTATCAATTTGAGTATCTCAGAGAGAGAGAATTGAACATTTTTGACTATGTCTGAACCTGTTAACAACTCACCAGCACTTGTTTGCTCTGTATGCAAGTAGAATTGAGAACAGTAATTTTTCTTAGATAGGAATTTAGCCAGATTAGTTTAGCTGTTTTTTATATTTGTCAGACTATCTACAATATTATTTTAGTTTCCTGTGATTTCTGAACCTATTGATTAGCACTGTGTTTAATTAATGAGATTTATCTTGTGTTACTATTTATTATTAAATATTTTTAAACCTTTCAACTGTGGCTGTTTTGTGTAGAGATAATTTAAGCTCTAGAGTACTTGCATGTATTTGATGATACTGTACTAAGCCACTCCAGAATAGCCTTAGCCTTGGGTCACACTTACTGTTTGGATAACAGTAATATTACACAGTGAAATTGGTCACCCTTTGGGAAGGGCCTTATTAGTAGCTGATAAGAGTAGTTGGTGGCAGTGATTACTACCTTATAGCTTGGCAGGAGGAGGCATAACTGGAGAACCTGTGCAAGCCTTCACCAGGAGTGTCTGTGTGTTTTGTATATAGACCTAATCTCAGTGTGTGTGAGCTACTTGGGCAGGGACACGAAGCACTGGTTGGACAGAGAGGGTATTGGCTTGACTACTCTGCTGAGATCTGAACCCTTTATCTGTGCTAGTGGAGAGTCTTTTGGGGATCTTGAGAAAAAGGGAGAAACTAACCCAAGACTGACTGTGATCTCTGTGTGCTCTTAAGGGAAATTGTACTTTACTATGTCTGTACTTGTTATCCTTCCCAATGTGCACACTCTCACTGGTGCTAGTGGTGAGGATTGAGGCTCCTTGATTACTGGGCCAATGCACAGGCATCACATATTAATTGTTTGGCAGTGGTGGGATATCCACATCAAATATTAATTGTTTGATAGTGGTGAGTTAGGCACATCACATGCTAATTGGCTTGTAGTGGTGTGGATAGTGAATTCATGTAGCTTGTGTACAGTGATCACTGAAGGTGTTTTTGTACTCTAAATCAGCCCTGCAGTGAATATTCAGAGTTCAGATCACAATTGTTTTATTTCTTTTGTCAGTTTAATTAGTCAGGGAGAGCAGGCAAACATGTCAGCAGAGGAGTATGGCAAGCTGACAAGGAGCCAGTTGGCTGAGATGTACCAGGCTAAGGGACTGGTGCATGGAAACCTGACTAAGGCAGATATGATTGCAGCTTTGGTCACAGCTGCATCAGAAAAAAGCAATCAGGAGGATGACCAGACTGGCCGTGGAGATGTACAACACTCAGAGAATGGACAGCTCAACTTTCTGCAGAGGACTTAAAATACATCTGGAGCTAAAGAGACTTGAGTTGGAGGCCAGGCATTTGGAAATGGAAGCTGTGGAGAAGGAGAGGTAGAGGCAGCATGAAAAGGAGGTGCTGACTCTTCACCACAGTCATGGAGATAATGGGGAAGGGAGTAACTGGTCCCCAGAAGCACAAAAGGTCAGTACATTTCTTCCAAAGTTTACAGAGAGGGATAGTTTTGATAGTTTCATTCATATCTTTGAGAGGGTATGTAAAAAGTATGATGTTGACCACAGGCTCTGGGTATGGTTCCTGACCCCCTTACTACAAGGTAAAGCTGTAAATTTACTTTCCAAATTATCTGACATTGACTGTTTTAACTATAATGCTGTAAAGAATTGTTTGTTAGAATTTTTTAAGCTAACACCTGAAACTTATAGGACAAAGTTTCATGAGCATAGACACAAGGCAGATGAAAGTGTGTGTGAATATGTTGCTGAACTGAGCACTTTATTTTCATATGTGTGTGAGTGGATGTCAGGTCAACAAGTTTTAAGGCTGGCAGACCTTTTGGTGAGGGAACAAGCCCTTAGTACTTTGCCTGAGGACGTGAGGATCTGGTTAGCTGATAATGTGCTATTTCAGATGAGTTGGGGAAGAAGGGAGACCTATACCTAGCAAGCAGGGCATCACTGCACAGGAAAGGGACCCCCCCAATACTGCGCATGGGTCTAAAGTAACCCATGGTGGGTAGCCCAGATTGCCCCAACAAAATCTGACAGTAGCAGGGGAAGCCACTGGTCCAGGTACACATCCAGGACCTAGGGTTAAATATTTTGAATGCAACCAGTGGGGCTATGTGGCATATTGATGTCCATGGAGGCGAGGTGGACAACAAAAGGTGGAAGAGCCAGTAAGTGGGAAAAACAAAATGCCAATAGTAGGTTGTCTTGAGAAAACAGGGGTACCAAACTACCATCCTGCAGCTGTCCTGATAGGGAAGGAGTTTGATGAGCCAGTATCATGTGTTAATGCAGTTACACTCAGTCAGGCTTGGAGACAAGTATGTGGTTCTACTAGTTCCCACATTATATACTTAGCGACTTGCTGCCAATGTAGTGCTTTCTATGTTGGCAAAACAGATCAACATCTTAAGGAACGTATCCTTAGACATTTAAGGGACATCAAACAGAAAGATCCCAATAATGCCTTAGCAGCCCATATAGTACAGTATCCTTCTCATCACTTTGTATTTAAGGCCATAGAGGCAGTCTGTCAGACCACAAGAGGAGGCGATGTTCATAATCGCACAGAGTTAAGGGAAACATGCTGGATAATTAATTTAAGAGCAAACAGATTACCAGGCTTGAATACCATTGTGCCATTAAAACCTGTGCTTAGGAATAGAAGGAATACAATCAGCAAGCTTACTTGAATGTTGCTTCATTCTTATAATGTATTCACATACATAGCTACTAGTTTTCTCATATACAATCTCATAGTAAAAAAAAGTACTGTGCCTTTAATTATAATGAAGGAAATTATACCTCTTTGCTAGCTGGCCTCCTTTTGCAACAAGGGCGTGTCACAGATGAATGGCTGTGATGCCTTATAAATACAAAAGCTGAACAGTCCTTTTTTACGATCTGAGGAAGGCATATTTGCCGAAAGCGCTTATCAGAAGACTGAGGACTGCTTATTTTATGTTATATTCTTTTTTATTAAAGTTTTGATTTCATTATCAGGTTTTACTGCCGTGGTGGACAACAGAAGTTTTTTAGTAGTAAATGCCAATAGTAGGTTGTCTTGAGACAACAGGGGTACCAAACTACCATCCTGCAGATGTCCTGATAGGGAAGGATTTTGATGAGGTAGTACCATGTGTTAATGCAGTTACACTCAGTCAGGCTTGGAGACAAGTATGTGGGTCTGGTAGTCTGAGGGAGACTCAGTCAGAACACACACTTGCAGCCAAGACTGGTGAGGTGGTTACTTCAGGGAGGGAGCTACCATGTAGCAGTGAGACTGAAAGTGAGCCACAGCTGCTTGTGGGTACTGATGGTCCCTTGGACAGAGTAACTGCAAAGGTAGAGGTGAGTACTCAGGATGACAGTGAGGCACCACTGTCAGAGGATGACAGACTTCCTGTGGAAGGGGAGCTGGGAAGGGTTTCAAAGAGAGAGTTGAGACAGGCTCAACTCTCAGACCCTACATTGCAAGTCTGAGGCAGGTGGCTAGTGAGACACCTGATTCCCAAGGGAAGGGGAAACTTTATACTGGGACAAAGGGTTACTGTATTGAGAGTGGACCCCTGAGGGAGGGTAGGTGGTGAGAGAATACAGCAGTTGGTAGTGCCTAGAGCCTACGATCTGGCGTTTCTAGCCATAGCCCATGATATTCCTTTTGCAGGTCACATGGGCATAAAACATATAAGGAGACGTATTATGCAAAGCTTCTATTGGCCTGGGATTTCCAGAGATGTAACAGGGTACTGCAGGACCTGTGAGCAGTGCCAAAAGGTAAGCAAGGCAGGAGACAAGGTGAAAGCTTCTTTGATGTATTTGCCTGTGATTTAGGAGCCATTTCAGAGTGTAGCTATGGATTTTGTGGTGCCTCTGAGTACCCCAAGTTCCACAGGGAAAAAATATATCCTAGTGGTAGTAGACTATGCTACAAGATACCCTGAGGCAGTGGCTTTGTCCTCCATTGAGGCAGAAAAGGTGGCAAATACGTTGTTAGAGATTTTCAGCAGAGTAGGTTTCCTTAAAGAAATACTGATGACAGGGGTGCCAATTTCATGTCAGACATGCTGGCCTATCTGTGGAAGTACTGTGGAGTGAAGCACCTAAAGACCACCCCCTACCATCCCCAAACTAATAGTCTTGTTAAGATGTTAAATTCTACAATCAAGTCCATGCTACGGGCATTTGCAGACCAGTTTGAGGGAGTGGGACAAATATTTGCCCCATCTGTTTGCTTACAGAGAGGTTCCCCAGGAATCCACGTTTTCCACCCTTTGAGTTGTATGGGCATAGGGTGAGGGGGGCCTCTAGATTTAATTTGAGATGAGTGGGAAGATGAGTGTGAATCTCACAAGGTGTCTTTTGTGTCATATGTCCTAAACCTCAGGACAAGGCTCAAGGAACTCATGGGCTTGGCTCAAGATAATCTGGCAGGAGCCCAACAACAGAAATAGGCATGGTATGAAAGGAATGCTTGAGCTAGAGAGTATGCTGTAGGGCAGCAGGTAATGGTTCTCATTCCTGTCAGCCACAACAAGCTGCAAGCAGCTTGGGAGGGACCCTACAAGGTGGTAAGGAAGGTCAGGGATGTTAACTACATGGTAGAACTGCTAGGCAAGAGACAGGAGCACAGATTGTACCATGTTAACATGATGAAACCATACCATGATAGAGAGGCCCTTGTGCTGAGTATTTACAGTGGATTGCTGGAAGAGTCTGAGGGAGATCTGGTGACTGATCTCCTCAGTGAGGCTCGAACTGACACCTCAGTGGAAGGGGTAACAATGTCCTAGCAACTATCTCCTACTCAGGTTCGAAAAATCTGGGCAGTGTTACAGTAGTTTGGGCACATGTTCACTGGGAAACCAGGGTGCACCCACCTGGTGCAGCACCAGGTGGATACAGGGCCCCAAAGGCCTATTAGGCAGGTCCATTATAGGGTGCCTGAGAGAGTCAAACAGTCTCTGAGGGAGGTGATACAGGGAATGTTGGAACTAGGGTTAATTCGAGTTCAACAGTCCATGGGCCTCCCCAGTGGTCCTGGTGCCAAAGACGGATGGCAGCACTAGGTTCTGTGTGGAGTACAGGAAATTAAATAGTCACACAGAGTCCAATGCTTACCCTATGCCTAGGACAGATGAAGCCCTAGGGCAGCTGGTTGGGGTTAAGTATCTTACAACCATAAATCTTACCAAGGGTTAGTGGCAGGGTGTCCTTGACTCCCAATGCTAGAGAGTGGTCTGCCTTTGTGACTCCTTTTGGTTTGTATGAGTTCACAAAGATGCCCTTTGTGATGGAAAATGCCCCAGCAACTTTCCAGAGGCTGGTAGATCATATCCTAGCAGGAGCAGGAGGGTTTGCCCTTGCTTACCTAGATGATGATGCCATCTACAGCCGTTCCTGGCAAGAGCACTTTCGACATGTCATAGAGCTGCTGGGCAGACTACAGAGGGCAGGGTTGACCATTAAGCCGAGCAAATGTCAGGTGGGTATGGCAGAGGTCTCCTACGTGGGACATAGAGTGGGGAGTGGTAAGATCAGGCCAGAACCTGCCAAAGTGGAAGCCATTCAGGCATGGCCTGCACCTGTTACCAAAAAGCAGTTGAGGACATTCTTAGGGACAGCAGGGTAATACAGAAAGTTCGTCCCCAGTTATAGTACCATAGCTGCTCCCCTCACAGTCCTGACAAGGAAAAACAGGCCAGATAAGGTACTGTGGACCACAGCATGTTGAGAAGGCATTCCAGAAGCTTAAAGAAGCTTTGGGAGGATCCTCTGTGTTAGCCAGTCCAGATTACAGCCAATAATTTGTTGTGCAGGTGGATGCTTCGAACCATGGGGTGGGGGCTGTACTTAGCCAGATTTCTTCAGAGGGAGAAGAGCACCCAGTGGTTTATCTCACTCGTAGGCTTTAACCCAGAGAGGAATGCAATGCAGCTGTAGAAAAGGAATGTCTAGCTATAGTGTGGGCACTGCATAAACTTCAGCCTTATCTGTATGGAAGAAAATTCACTGTAGTTACAGATCACAATCCCCTAACATGGTTACACTGAGCCAGCCAGCAAAATGCCAGATTGCTAAGATGGAGCCTTGGGTTGCAAGCATATGATATGTCAGTGCAGCACTGCAGTCGAGTTAGCAATGCCAACACAGATGGACTCTCAAGACAGGGAATGGGGTAAGGTATACTCAGACCTAACCCTCTCAAGCAACGTTTCTCAAGGGTCACTTGAAAAACTAGCTTGAGTTCTCCGAGTGGAAGATATGTGAAGGCTGCCAGCCTAGCTAGAGAGAATTTTGTAAATAGTTCTCTGTCATTGTAAATATTAATGTAATCCATAGGCTTGTTCTACAAATGTAGAGAGAACTATATGTTAGGATTAAACTGTATGTTCTGAGCGAGTTACTATCACGTTGTCAAACTTTTAAAAGTTCAAACGTCATATGGTCGACACCATATGATCGAACTTTTAAAAGGTAGAACGTTTCAACCCCTGTACAGTGTGGCAGTGGAAGTTTTCCATTGTCTGCACTGTAGTGTGATCTCGGCATTGGTATATTTAAAGATTGGGGGGGGGGTGATGGGTGCAGGGGACTTCCCCCCTGCTTAAGCTTTCAGGTAGGTTTTTTCTGTTTTGATTTTCGAACTTTTAAGAGTTCAAACATATGGTATTGACCATATGGTGTTCAAATGATTAAAAGTTCGATTATCTGATATAGACCTATTCTGAGCTTTAAAAATGTAACCACAGTGCACCCTGTTGGAAGAAAGCTGATAAAATAAAGCATTTTATGACTGATCTCAAAGCTCGGAGACAGGATGTCTGGACTAAGGAATTCTTACTGTTGTTTTAGGACATGAATTAATTACTAGATTTTACATGTAAAAGGTCTTTCATTGCTTTGGCTTCCTGGCCAGGTGCAAGACTACAAAAAGAAATGTAAATTTTGAGTTTCTGTTAGACTGGGAACCAGATAAGTGTCAAGAATGATGTAATGTGACTCAGCAGTACTGTGTTATCAATTTAAGAGTTTCTCAGGGAGAGAGAATTGAGCATTTTGGATTTTATCTGAACCTGTTAACAACTCACCAGCACTTTGCTTGCTGTGTATGTAAGTAGAATTGAGAACAGTGATTTGTCTTAGAGTTAGATAAGAATTTAGCCAGATTAGTCTAGCTGTTTTTCTATATTTATAACAGGCTATCCTACAATATTATTTTAAAGTTTCCTGTGATTTCTGAACTCTTGAGTAGCACTGTGTTTAATTGATGAAATGTGTCTTGTGTTATCATTTATTATTAAATATTTTTAAACCTTTCAACTGTGGCTGTTTTGTGTAGAGATAATTGTACTTACATGTATTTGGTGATACTGTACTAAACCACTCAAGAATAGCCTTAGCCCTGGGTCACACTATTTGGATAACAGTAATATTACACAGTGAAATTGGTCACCCTTTAGGAAGGGCCTTGTTAGTAGCTGATAAGAATAGTTGGTGGCAGTGATTACTACCTTATGGCCTGGCAGGAGGGACATAGCTGGAGTACCTGTGCCAGCCTTCCCCAGGAGTGTCTGTGTGTTTGTATGTAGACCAAATCTCAAATGTGTGTGTGTGTGTGTGTGTGTGTGTGTGTGTGTGTGTGTGTGTGTTTGTCAGCTACTTGGGCAGGGACATGAAGCACTGGTTGGACAGAGAGGGTACTGCAGGTTTTGGCTTGACTTCTTGGCTGAGATCTGAACCCTATAGCTGTGCCAGTGGGGAGTCTTATTGGGGATCTGGAGAGAAGGGGAGAAACTAACCCCAGACTGACTGTGATCTTTGTGTGCTCTTAAGGGAAGTTGTACTTTCCTGTGTGTGTACTTATCCTTCCCAATGTGCACACCCCTCACTGGTGTTAGTGGTGAGGATTGAGGTTCCTTGATTACTGGGCCAGTGCGCAGGCGTCCCAGGTACAATGAACTTTATCTGATCTGTCACAAAAATTGCATTCCACTTCTTCCATTTGCGTCATTTTCTGTCCACCTGCTTGTTAATTTTAAGGAATAATCTAATCTGGTAAAATTATTTTGCATAAAACAATGTTAAACTCTTTTTGACTTTGTTTCATTAGAATCTCCCGTCTTTCGTACTACTAAACATTTTTTTGCTACTGATTGTGAAGGAAAATGTTGTATAATACATATCAGCCTGCCCCTGTGTGTTTTTGTTATCCTAAGGGAGACATCATTTGGTCTGGTTTTGTTACATCTCATTCTAGCAGCTGTATATAGTCAGAAGGTTTTTGAGAGAAGGTCTGTAATACTGCAGTCTAGTTTATTTATCACATCTTTAGTAAATGCTCTCTTTTTATGTTAACTGTTCTACTCCATACTGTATAGTGGTCTTTTTGATTGTCGTACTTGTTTCTGATTTGAACTTTGAAGCATGTTTCTGGATTTTAAATGAAAAGTTTCTTGGGTCTTTAATGCAGAAAGTTAAGTGGTGGTACCATTTTTTTGTTAAAATTGTTTTAAAGTGGTTGAAGGTCAGTGTCAAGTTAATTGTGCTTTACAGATTTCTCCTCCTTGGAAACAGTTTATGCACACTCTGCATCAGTGGGGTAGCTGTCTTGAAAATTTCTGACTTTTTCCATAATTCAGATTTTGTTTATTTAAACTGATAAAACTGTTCCTTGAAGTTCAAAGTGATGGCAAGCACATAATTTTAATTACAAAGGTCTAAGATTGACAAGGAGAATATACCCACAAATATGAATTAAATTCTCCTTGACCCTTAAAGCCTGAGTCATAACTGGAAAGGGGCTGATAAACTCATCTCATATTATTGTTTTTATCTGTTAAATTCTGTTTTCAAATATGCAGTTAAGACACAGTAATTGATGACTTAGAATTTTGTCAATCAATATATCATAAATAAGAAAACAAGTTCTGAAGAACCATGCTTGCGTTTAACTAATATTTTTGTCTTCCTCTTTAGGATAGTGACTTGAAGTGGGTGGAAGAAAATATTCCTACTACAATCAGTGATATGTAAGTACCAAATATGAAATGATGATTTGTATATTTTACTGCTAGCTGTTTTTCGATTTGAACCAGTTTATACTTTACAGATAATGTCAACTGTAAAGCAGAAAGGAGAAAAATTGCTGATTTTTTTTTATCTCAAATTCAGATTGTGGCCATTTCATAATCTTACCATTAGGTGGCAATGTTATCGATATATTTTTACAGCTCTGTAAACATTTGCATTGAAGTGTGACATACCCTTGTCCCTCATTTGGTACAATGAGTTTGTTCTTGTTTTAATGCATTGATTAGTCTTCTGATTGTCTGGATCTCCCACCCCTCGACTGTCAAGAATGCATAGGCCTTCCTCTCTTTACTATGAGTAGTAGGCTTAGGCCATCACTTATTTGTTCTGTTTGGTCTCAAGCTGTAATCTGCAACATTTCATGGCCTGCCAAACTGTCAACTAAAGGGATGTCACTGTAAAAAAGCTACCCTAGTTTCTGCTACTTTGACTTCTGGAACTCTCTTTTGTCTCTTAACTTTCTACTGTTGACATATGGTTTGACTTGCTGACACCAATGTGTGACGTTATCTTGCATTTAATAACTGTGTGTGTTTATATGTAGTATCAGTCCCTTTATTCTATCCTTCTCTGCTGTGGCTTTTTAACTCTGTTTTACCCACTAAATAACACTTACTTGCTCCTTTGTTCTGATCTGACTTATTTTATCGACTGTTTTATTCAGTTATTCAATCACGTAGGTGAACAAGAATCCATTCTCAGCAGTGGCCTTGGCACAGATAAAGTAACTTAAGTGTATTAATTGTGAGAGACTGTAATACCCCAAATGAAAGATAACTGTTTTTCAAAAGGAATGTGCATACAAAGTAGACTATTAGTATTTGAGGTCTATCAAAAGTGTGTGTAAATACTTGTTTAAAACTAAACATAAAAAAAGTTTCACTGTGCTTGCCTTTTGGAGGAAATTCATAATGTAATGTGTAAAGTGGAATGTAATCAGTGGATACTGGTGATGGGAATAGAATTCCCTACTCCTGGTTCTGTTGCACATAAAGATATTGACAGCAGTGGTGAGTGAGTTAGTGCCAATAGCTCCTGCCCATCACATATAAATTGGAGGCAGTGGTTGAGATTCTGCTATTGATCTTCACATAATATTTGGTAAGTAGTGGTTGGGTCTTGTAAATGGGAGTTGTACAGCTTGTGAAGCAGTTTTCCTTACTGAAAAGCAAGTATATCCCTGCAGCCACAAGGAAATGTACAACAGTGCACTGCAGTTATTTTATTTTATAGTCACCATCGCTAGGAATCTGGCAAAATTACCTCTGTGGAGTACAAAATGTCACAACTGACTAAGGAGTGCAAAACCAAGGGAATTTCTTATGCTAGTATGTCTAAGAAAAGCATGATATCATCACTGGGCTCAGCAGAAACTCGGTTCATTGAAACTGGAGGCAGACAGGTAGTGGCTACAGATACAGAGCATTCAATAAGGTAACTCATTCCTTCCCCAGATGTTCTCAGAACCCTGTTAGAATAAAAATAACCTGGAGCCTGAAGCATCTGAGGGAATGAAGCAGTTTAAGATGCAAAGAAAGCAAGAGTGTCTAAAACCACCGAAAGAGAAAAGGAGCAAGAAACTGAGGAAAGCGAGAAGTAGCACATATGTGAAAGTGTGATGATAATTACTTTTAATTAAAAGTAACATGAGAACTGGTGAGGAAAGCCATACTTTGGATGACAAGGTCAGTACCAAGTTTTCCCCAATATGCAGAATAAGATGACACTGATAGTTTTATTGGACATTTGATAAGTACTAGAATCCTCACTAGACTGACATGGGGGTATTGTGGAGGATTTTAAATCCTCCTCTTATGAAGCAACACATGCTGTATTCAATTTGAATGATGTAGATTGTTAGAATTATGATAAGGTTACAGTATTTATTTCAGTGTTTTCAAATAACTCCTGAAGTTTATAGAATGAAATTCAAAGAGCATAGAAAAAAGGCACATTACACCATAAGTGATTATATTGGCAAAATAAGCACTTTCATAGGCAGGTGAGTGAGTGTCAGATTCCTGCATTTAAAATCTTAGCATAATTCTTCATAGGAATACAAGCACACTAGTCTGCCGGTGGACATGATTTGGATAACATATCAAGAGTGTAACACTGTTTAGGAAATAGAAGAAAAAGGATGCCATCTGTTTAGCCGTGTTTATATCGTAAGTTCAAAGTTTAGAAACTTCGAATCTCATATGATCAACATCATATGAGCGAAGTTTTCAAACATTGAACGTTACAACGGAGATCGCCATAGGGAATATTTCCCTTCACTTCAATGTAGTGAAATTTCGGAGTTGGTATATTTAAGGAACGGGGGGTGTGGTGGGCTTGCCCCCCTGCATAGAGCGTTCAGGTAGGTTTTTTTTTATTTTTGTTTTGTTTATATTGCACGTTCGAAGTTTGAAAACTTCGCTCATATGGAGTCGACCATATGAGATTCGAAGTTTTCTGACTTCGAACATATAATATAGACCCATTTAGCCAGCAGGACACAATTGTTTAAGAAAGGAGTAACCACCACCAAATGTGGGTATAAGGGAACCCACATGGAGCACTCTAAAACTTCACATTAGGTTGCATGGGTAAATGGGAAAACATTGTGAAGTGCACCAGAAATTCATAGGGCATGATGTGTTTAATGTAGCTAGACTGGGAATGTAAGGCCCAAATGTCCACAGTAACAGGTTGGGGAAAACAGTCACATAAGGGAACTAGTGAAACTAGCAATATAGTAGTGATAGTTTGTCTTCAAACTGCAAATGCATTAGGTCATCATAAGGGCTTGTACCCTAATCCTGATAACGGGTATAGAAACTATTCCTAAGAGAGATGCTGTATCAAATATAACTATTCTTAAGATTTTGGTTGTAGAGAAACAGTGTGTGCCCAAGCAGTCATTTTCAGTTAGAGCCACAGGAGGATCACCTTTTCAGGTGATAGATGCCGTGATTTATTTTGACAGAGGCAAGCAGCTGGCAATATTTGATGATATCCCAGCAGATGTTCTAATAGGTATTGACTTTGATAACATAGTACCCTGTGTACTTGTAGTTAAACAACCAGTCTTGTTGGCATTCATATGGGAAAGGCAACAGGGGTAAGACCCAGTAAGTGTTTACCCCTGCAGCAGAGGATGGTAATGTGGCTTTGTCAGGAAGAGAGTGAAGTGGTTGCAGTAAGCCAGGACAATAGCTGCTGAAGGGTACTGGACTTAATGTGAAAGGAGTTATTTTAGGGGAGGAACTTGTTTGTAGCAGTATTGGACTTTTGTTAAAAGGATTTTAGAGCATCACAGAAAGAGTTAAAAGGAGGCAAAGGGGGGACTCTGCCAAGGTAGACTGTATACTAAAAAGGGTTTGTTTTGCAGAAAGTGAACTGCTAATGGGGGGGCTAACATGAGAAGTGACGCAGTAGTTGGTAGTTCCAGGAGCTGCTTATAAAGTATTTCTAGCCATAACCCATGATATTTCTGTTTCTAGCCATATGAAATCATTTTTATTGGCCTGATATTTCTGAAGGTGTAAAATGGTACTCCAGTGCTTGTGAGCAGTGTCAAAAATTTGACGGAGAATAAAGCCAGAGTATATCTAGCAGACAGAGCAAGACATAAAACACAGGGACCCAACAAGCAGTCAAAAGTACAAGGTTCTCTGTTAGGGCAAATATGTGCCAAGCAAAAATAGCAAGTGTTCAACCTTGTAACCAAAAAAGAGAGAGAGAGAGAGAGAACCTTGAGACATAGCTACTGCCTGCAAGGACTCTGAATATTTCTATTTTGGACTTAAAAGCCAGAGATAGAGAGGGCATAGTGTATATTTAGACAGAAGCAGACAGATTTTAATTTAAACATTAGATAGCTTTTTCTGATTTACCTATCCTTGTGAATGTGCTATTTCTATTTCTGATGCACAACTCTCACTTTTTACATGTTTACTTTAAAAATGCTTTAACTTGTTAATTTTACGAAAATAACATCATTAGTTAACTTTCAGTGCTTGTAGATAATATTTTATTAGTAAGTGAATGAGTGTATGCAGTCTGCTTTGAACTGATTGCTACCTTTTATTTGTTTTATTTTAAGTGCTGTAAGCAGTAAGACGTGTCCTTGTTCTGATGGTATTGACTAAATGGTGGCAGTGTACCTTAAATGATGGAAAGGTGGGAGTCGCCATTTGCATCCCCATTTTAAAATTGTGTGTGTGTGTGTGTGTGTGTGTGTGTGTGTGTGTGTGTGTGTGTGTGTGTGTGTGTATTAGCCTACAAAATAATTCTGGTCAAGCCTTCATTATTGTTGGTAAGGTTGTACTGAAAGGCACTGGGTAATATTTGAGGTGAGAGAAATCCTGGGAAGCCAGTGATTAAAATATTTATCTATAGCTGAGGATGTCATTCATTCTGTCAAACCTGCAATTCCTTGACAGAGTGAACAGTTGGGGAAATTTCTCAAGTATTTACATTATTGAGTGTTACAGATATCATAACAGAGATCAGTTGCATGTAGGTAAGGTGGGTGTCAGTTTGGGATTTTAATGCTGAAACATTCAGATACACCACAGGTTGTGGTATTAGGAAGTAGAACCTTTTGTGCAAGTATTTGCAGATTAGGATTAGACGAGAAGCTGGGAAGGAGGATAGGTTGTTTTGTGTGCATGCGTGTACTGCTGTGTGTATGTCTGAGTGTCTTACTTTGTGGTAGTTTTAAGGAAATGTTTTTTCTTAAGATTTAGGGTTGAGATTAGGGACAAGGGGCATGGTTAGTTGCATCAGATATTAATAAGCTGGTGCATTGTGCTGAAATTTCAGCTGTGTTTCATTGCTTGCACATTTTGATAAATCAATGTGTACTCATTTCTGGACAAAAAAGGAACTTGTGGATGTTGCAGGACTTTGCTATTGCCCAAAGTAGTATGGCACATTTAGCATTTACCCTTAAGACCAGTTGCTGTTTGTGTTTTAAAAGGCACTGCTGAAAATCCATTGCACATTTAAGTATTGATGACAGAGGTGTGAGATCCAGAATCTCTAACCCTTGTCTGTCACAGTAATACATATTTCTTGTATGGTTAATGTGTAGTCAAGCAAGTGCAAGCTGAAAGTCTGTATAGGTGATATCTGAGGCTTATTTTGAAATATGATAAAGTGGTTAGTGAATTCTGCAGTTTGAGACCCATTACAAAAAGGTTTTGGACATGATGGCTAAACATTGTAGGGAATTTGATACTGATTTTTAAATTCTATAGGTATATTAGTGCTTGTGATTTTTTTTTACTGTTATCACTGAGTGGTAGGCAATGGTTGAGATATAGCAGTCTCTGTGTAAGGCTACTAATGAACACTAGGCTTTGATGGTTAATAGTTAGAAAGCTGACTTTAGAGAGGAGATAGAAGTGTGTTCATCTTTGCTGGTGCTACAGATTATGAGAAGCTTTGTGTAGACATCGTTGAAGTTTAGTGATAGTTGCAACCAAGCTGCTGATTACTAGTAATATTTGATCTGGATGCAAGGTGGGCAGTTTTGTTTATTTTGATAACTGATGCAGCATTTCCATTTGCCCTTGAAATTTGCAAATTATTTTATTAATGACAATGTTAAATGAGAAAGTGTCATTGTACAAGATTAAAGGTAAAAATGCCAAACTCCTGTCACACTGCATGAAAGTATTAGAGAGGCTGATTGATCCACAAATATTGGAAAATAAGATGGGAAATGAACAGCTCGGATTCAGAATCAGGAAGCACTACAACTGACACAATGTTTGCAGTGAGACAGATAGTGGAGGTGAAGCTTAAAATGAGGAAAGAGTCCAAAAGAAAAATGACAAGCTGTCCCCAAAACAGTGATTTGGATAGTCCTGCGATGGTTCAAAGTTCAAGCTATGTACAAGACCCCAGAGACGCAAGTTGCTTGAACTTGGACAGAAGTTTCCAGAGGGAATTTGTGTGTGTGTATGTGTGTGTGTGTGTCAGTGTCAGGGATCATCTCCGTGCCTACTCCTATTTGTACTGCTAATGGACTACATCAGCAAAAGGCTGCTGTACGCAGATTGTTAGGCACTACAACCAGACTGAACAGGAATTTTAGAAAATAAAAGGATCTGAAATGCACAACTTAAGGCACGTGGGATGAAACTGAGAACAGACAAGATAGTGGGCGTAGAAGCAAATGATAAATTAGAAGAAAGTGAAAACTGAAATAGAATGGGAAGTAGTGGAAAAGGGTAAAAGCTTCAGCTGTCAAGGAGGCTTGGTTAAGGAGACAGGAAATGTGAAAGAGGCGATAAAAACTAGAATCATGCATCTTGCAGCCAAATGATGCATTCAGAGGTATTACATGACAAAAGAATGCCAAAGAAGCGTAAATATAAATGATACAAACAGTAGTATGACCAGTGCTGCTGTAAGGCATAGAAACCTGGGTGGTGAAGACTGAATAGCTAAGGAGTCTTGACATTATGGAGTTGGTGTTTGAAATGTTTACTTAGGATCTTCTTCTGGGATATATAAAGAATTGAGAACAACAGAGCAGAAGCCAAAGTAGCTCCACTTGTAGAGAAGGTCAAGGAGAACAGATAATGGTGTTTCAGTCACATGGGTCGGAAAATAGAACGTGATTTGGTAAATCAAATATGGGAGAGACTGGAAGAAGCTAAGAGGAGACTATGGCCAGCCAAGATGGATAGGTTGAAAGAAGGCTTGTACCGTACCAGACACCTGCAGCAACTGGAAAGACTCCAAAAGTACCTCACCAAGAGGATCAAAGGGCTCAAACAGATGCCATATGCTGCCCGGTTAAAGAAACTCCAGCTCTACTCAGTGGCAATACCGCCTGCTCAGAGGCGATCTGTGCCTGACGTATAAAGCCATGTCCAACCCGGAATTAATGGACATGCTGCACCTCAGAAAATCCAAATCCCATCGAGCTACGTGCTCGAGAGACTTGAACCTCAGCACTGAAATAAATAGGACATGCTGGAGGGACAGATTCATAACCCAGAGGCTCCCTTCACTCTGGAATAAAATCCCAGTCCAGGTTAGGCAGAGTCCCTCATTGACTCTCTTCAAGAGGAATCTTGATGAGTGGATGGGAGATAGTAGGTTTACCCTGGGTATCACTCCTGTGTCACTGTTAGAGGCACAGTATACTAACCTCGAAAAAGGGCATAGCAAAATTAATTTAAAATGGGTGGCGAAAGCCAAACACACTCTGGCTAGGCTTATAAATGCCCTAGGGCAGATAGCCTAGTATGAACCTATGACAGTTTAGCATGGCTGTCAAAGAAGGTAGGAGAACTGGAGGTGGTGATAGTTTGTACAATACTCCAGCACCATATAAAATGGGAAAAGGGGAGTTGAAGATGATGAGTGACATGGGCATATCTGTGTAGAATCCCAGGCATTTGAAATTGGTGTTTTTTAAAAAGATTTCCCACAGGGGATGAGATACAAGCAGTAGTGGTTTGCCTTAGAGTATTTTGTAAATGCTCAGTAGCATAAACTTGGTTTTAGAGTACTTTTTTAATCCTAGAGAGTTAGCCATGCATGAGGATTAGATTGAGAGAGAGAGAATGATGTTTGCTTAGAAGGCTAGAAGACTTGTCACCAGCATGAGGAATATAATTCCTAGTTGTTACATAAGCTATTAAAAAAAGACTTCTGAGAAAAGTAGAACGGCAGGTACAAAATCATGAGAAATATCCATCAGGTAGAGTTGTGTTGTGTGGGGAGGAGATGGATTAGTAAAAAAGAATATTTATATTTTGACCACTGAGATACTGCTGGAACCACTGAAACATATTGTTACTGAGTCTATAAATAGCCAACTTTGAAGTAGATGAAAGTGAGGTACAGAGCTGAATCTTTTAGCTAGATCACTGAATACTGAGCCCACTAGAGTAGCTAATGCCATGTTGTTAAAGATGACATGCAACCTGTTGAATTAGTAACACTCCATTATCTACTAAGACAGTGATCAGGGGCTTGGGAGTCAGTAGCGCCTTCTTCTTTGAACATCATGTAGCAGCTATAGTTAGAAAATTCTTCTATGTCTCATAACTAATTTACAAAGGTATTGTTTCTAAACCCAGGTAAGTTATTGACCCCCCCCCCATGCTTTGAAATGGTTAGACCCATTATGTAATGTTAACAGACCTTTGATGTCACTAGACAAAAATTGAAAAACTTTGGAGGTTCTTAACAAAAAGGATCTCTGGCCTCAGTAATCCTATCCTATTAGGGAAGTACCTTCAGGAATACTGTTTTTCTCAGTATGTCAAATATCAGCCAGTACTAAAAAAAGAACTCTTATTCTATATCAGGTAATAAATAAAACTAAATGAAAGGATAGGTTCATCATTTTAGTGCACCCCCACTTTGAAATTGGCTTCCCTTGCATGTCAGTATTGATTCCCTGTTGACCTTCACACATCACTTAGACAGGACTTACATGCCTTGCCCTACTTGAAAAGGGCGGTGGAGCTTAGGGAGGTTGTTGGCAAGGCACTCGTTTTCTCTGGTCAAACAGCCTTATATTTTAAATGGTTTCTATATTGATAAAGGATGCGAAGCCAGAGTAGTGCTTTAGCCAATAAGGAAACTGTTGATTTGGACCTAGTAGTTTATTTTGGTCTAGGCAATTTATCGATTGAGTGGATGTGTGATGTTCTTCGTTCCCCATTGCTGCAGTCCTTACTATTGGGGTAGTCCGCTATCCAGTCGGCCCGAATACCAGAGTATATGGCTGACGTCGGTCAGGGCGCATTAGACTGACGTCAGTACGTCAGGGTACTAATGCGCATGACCAACGTCATATCCTCAGTCTTTTTTGCCGCATGGTCCGATGCAGAAGCAGTTTTGCGAGTGCAGGTTGGCGTTCTGAAATATTTCCGAAGTCGGAGTTTCAGACCGAATCAGAGTTGGCTAAGTACCCCGTTGGGGAACATTTTGGTTTTTTCTTGCCTCAGTATTTAACCGGATGTCAGAAAAAGTGAATAACTGTATTTCTTGTGGGAAACAGATACCTCATAGGGATTACCATACCTTGTGTATACCTTGTTTAGGGCCTGAGCACGGCGTTGTTGGATGCCGCTCTTGTGCTAGGTTTAACAAACGCACTATTAAGAGACGGTTAGACTGTGCTAGGTTAGTGTTTGGGAAGCGTTGCAATTATAAAATGCCGTCGGATGCTCCGCGCCGCTTCGTCAAGAAGCGCAAGGACAAAACAGCGAAGCCTAGGGTTGATGAACCGGCAGTCCCGGACGTCGGTTCTTTAGAAGGCTCAGTGGAGCCTGAGGTTTTGCCAGGAGTTTCTTTGGAGTCTCAGGCAGAGACTTTACTGTTACAGGATGTGCCTTCTCAGGAGGTAGGCCAGGCTGAGGGGCTTCTCAGGTAACTGTTCTTCCCTCTCTTCCCAAGGTAGTTAGAGCCTCTCCTTCTGTTGCCAAAACTTCTTTGAGAGGTAGGCCAAGTTTAGCTTCAGTGGGGGCTTCTCCTACCACTTCAGGTTCTGTGCCTAAGAAACATATGCTTAAAATGGCAGAAGATTTGATTACTATGATTAGAGGTTCTATGCCCCCTCCTGATAAGAGGCCTAGGGTGGAACCTGAGTTTGAGTGTTTGGAACAGTATTCAGAGGCTTCAGAGTCTTCTGCGGAAGATTTGCAGGAGTTTCCTCCTTATTCTGATTCTGATGTGGATGATTCCACTCCTACAGCTTCTCCTCCTGAGGATTTCTCATTTTCAGAGACTCTGCATTCCATGAGAGAACACTTTAAATGGGAAGGCCAAGATTACTCTGATTCCAGGAAAAGGCTTAGGGAATTCTTATTTTACCCCAGCATAGGCCCTTAGCTATACCTCCTGTGTTGAATGTGGTGGAAGATGTTTTGCAGAGGCTTGCCTGAACCCTGACTCTTTGCCTCCTGCTCCTGTTAAACCTGATAGGTACTATAGGGTGCCCGAAGCTCATAAGTATTTGTTTAAGAGTCCTAGGGCGGACCCAGAAACTGTTTCTCAGGGGCCTAAAGGTGTTAAGGCCTCTGTGGTTAAAAATCCTGTTCCCACTGATAAAGAGGCAAGGGCTTTGGATAGGTGGGGAAAGAAAGTGTATACTTCTTCCACTCTAGCCATGAGAGCGTTGAATTGTCAGTTTCACATGCTAAAATATCAAAATTATCTCCTTTCACAATTGAAATCTAAGGTAGATGCTTTAGCGGAAGGTATTAAGTGTAAAGAGTTGCTAGATTTAGTTCATGTGTCTGAACAAGTAGGTAAGCATTCTTTGCAATGTGGTTTTGATGCTGTACAGGCCTCCTCGAGGGTGGCTGCCACTAGTTCTGTTCTTCGCAGGCATGCCTGGTTGAGGGATCAGAATTTAGCTGAGCATGTTAAAACAAGGATTTTGGATGCTCCTTTACAGTCTGATGTGTTGTTTGGTTCGCCTGTGGAAGCAGTTTTAAAGAAAATGGAAGACAAAGCTAAGTCTATGCAAACTGTTAAAGATTTTTTGCAGGTTCAGCCACCGAAGTTTAGTAGAAATTGGCCTGCTAAGGGGTGGACATATCCTGCTTATGATTCCCAGTCTAGGAGGTCTAGACGTGGTAGGGGCAGAGCTCAAGGTTCTTTTAGGCCTAGAACAGGGAGTTCACCTGCTCAGACTTCTGGTGAGGGCAGGGGTCAGTCCTTTCGTAAACAGACCCAATGACCTGCCTTTTCAGCTGCCAGTAGATTCTCGTCTGGTAGCTCCTTTGGGAGGAAGACTGTGTCTTTTCAAAGAAAATTGGGATTTAATTACTCAAGACAGATGGGTGTTGGATATCATTCACCACGGTTACAGGTTTTATTTCCATACAATGCCTCCTTTCAAAGGCATGCCAGACGTTCCTCCTCCACAAAGAAAAGAGGCTCACAAGCAAATTTCTCAGTTACTCCAGATGGGGGCCATTCAGCCAGTTCCTGTATCAGAAAGGGGCCTAGGATTTTATTCTCGCCTGTTCCTAGTACCAAAGAAGGGGAACACGTGGAGACCAATTTTGGATTTATCTCTCCTCAACACTTATCTGGACATTCCCAAGTTCAAGATGTTGATGTTACAACAGCTTTTACCTCTGCTGGGCAAAGATCACTGGATGGTAACTTTAGATCTCAAGGAAGCTTACCTTCATGTGCCTATAAGGCTAAGTTGCAGGAAGTATCTGCGGTTTCGAGCTGGAAATTCTCATTATCAGTTCTCTGCATTGCCCTTTGGCTTATCTACTGCCCAGAGTATTCACAAAGGTTCTGGCTCCAGTGATAGCTTACTTCAGGCTGCAAGGAATTCAAATCTATCCTTACTTGGACGACTGCCTGATTCTGGCTCAAGAAAAGGAAGACCTTCTACAGCATCTGGAATATGTTATAGCAGTGCTAAGATGCCTAGGGTATTCTGTGAACGAAATAAAGTCCAGTCTAGTACCCTCTCAAGACATGTGCTTTCTGGGTGTGAGACTGAATACAGCAGCCCAGATGGCCTTTTTAACCCCGGACAAACAAAAGAGTCTATCACTTTACTTCCATCAACTATCTCATCAGTCCGTGCTGACTGCAAGGACAGTCCTTCAAGCATTAGGGTTCATGGCATCTTGTATTCTGGTGCTTCCCAATGCCAAACTGCATATGAGGAAGCTACAATGGTATCTCAAAATGTATGGACACAGCACTGCCAGGATTTGGACACTGTCATTCAAATAATACCTTGCCTTCAAACAGAATTTTTGTGGTGGGCTCAGGAATGTCACCTAAACAAGGGACTCTCTGTGACCCGGCCAGAGGCGAGTCAGATTTTAACGACAGATGCCTCGGACATTGCTTGGGGAGCTCATCTAACTGGAAAGTGGATACAAGACAAGTGGCCTGCCAGACTACAGCATCTACATATCAACATGAAGGAGATGTTAGCAGTCCAGTTTGCATTAATGGCTTTCAAGGAGTTACTTCTTCCAGGGCAGGTGTTGATTCTAACAGACAACACAACTGTCATGTGGTACATCAACAAGCAAGGGGGAACACATTCTTATCCTCTATGCAGGCAAGCAATGATTTTATGGGAGACTGCTAAGCTTGCAACTAACTCTTCAGGCAAGGTTTCTGCCGGAGCACAGAACTCCTTAGCAGATGTGTTGAGCAGACAAATCATGGATCCCCACGAGTGGAAACTGGATCTTCATGTATTTCAGAAATTGACAGTGTCATGGGGAACTCCAGACATAGATCTGTTCGCTTCTCCACTAAACCACCAGCTGCCAAAGTTTTGCACAAAGGGGTTTCATCACACAGCTTGGAAAGTGGATGCTCTGTCTTTCAGTTGGAAAAACCTTCATGTGTATGCCTTTCCACCTCTGCCTCTTCTTCCAAAGGTACTATTAAAGGTCAGACAAGACAGGCCAAGGATGATTTTGATAGCTCCAGATTGGCCTCGGCAACACTGGTACCCACTACTACGGAGTCTGGTAAAGAAGCCTCCATGGCCTTTACCTCTGATTCCTCATCTGTTATCTCAGAAGGACGGTCATCTGCTCAATGTCAAGCTTCACTCTCTTCATCTAGCAGCCTGGCATATTCTGTGTTGAAACACAGCAGGTCTCAACTTCCTCAACAAGTTTTAAATGTGATTATGGAAGCTAGAAGACCTAGTACAAGGAAAGTGTACGCAGAAAAATGGAAGAGATTTTTATTTTGGAGTACAGCAAAGAATTTGGAGATTTCTGAGCCTAATTTGAGTGTGGCTCTTCAATATCTTACTGAGTTATTGGACAAGGGTTTGTCCTTCTCTTCCATTAAGATTCATGCTGCAGCAATTTCAGCTCACTATGATTGTGACCCACCATTGTTTTCGCATCCTTTGTTCAAGCAGTTTCTTAGAGGGCAAAGAATATAAGACCCCCACGTAGAGCTCCTACTCCTGCTTGGGATCTCAATTTTGTGTTGGAAAAACTTACTCTACAACCTTTTGAGCCTGCGGCTACTGCTGAATTGAAATACTTGTCATGGAAGACTGCTTTTCTGTTGGCTATTACTTCTGCAAGAAGGGTGTCTGAGTTGCAGGCCCTTATGGCAGTAGAGCCCTTTTGATTTTCCATAAGGATAGGGTATCATTACGTACTAATCCTTCCTTTATGCCTAAGGTGGTTTCTAGTGTGGCTTTAAACCAAACTATTCATTTGCCTACTTTTATGCAGACCCCCAAAATAAAGGGGAAAAGATTTTGCACACTTTAGATGTACACAGGCAATTGCGTTATTATTTAAGCAGGACTAAGGATTTTAGGCAGTCTCAGCAGTTGTTTGTTTCTTTTGCTTTGAGTTCGAGGGCAAGCCTGTGTCAAAACAAACTATTTCTAGGTGGATTGGCTTTTGCATTGCATTTTGTTATTCCCATCATGGCAAGGAGATTCCAGCTGGGATTAGGCCTCATTCCACTAGGGCTACTGCCACTTCAACAGCATTTCTAAGGGGTGGCAACTAAGGATATTTTGGAAGCAGCTACTTGGAGTTCAGTGCATACTTTCTCTAAGCATTATCACCTTCCTATCTACTCTAAGTCTAGGGCTGGTTTTGCCACAGCTGTTTTGCAAGGCATGTTGTCAGCTCCTGCTTCTTTATGATTTGCCAGCCTCCCTTACCTCTGCTTTGGGATTCTACCCAATAGTAAGGACTGCAGCAATGGGGAACGAAGAACATAGTACAGTTTTGTACCTACCATAAATGTAGATGTTCGAGGATCCCATTGCTGCAGTCCAATTTACCCTCCCTCCTTCCCCTCTGTGTTTAGGGGTGGTTGTGTAGGTGAGGTTACATGCTGATATTTTTGTATATATTCTTGTATATATTGTACATATTTTTGGTGCAGGTATTTTGGGCCTTGTCTTTTTAGGGTCTTCTGACATCTGGGGCAAGAAAAGACTGAGGATATGACGTCGGTCATGCGCATTAGTACCCTGACGTACTGACGTCAGTCTAATGCGCCCTGACCGACGTCAGCCATATACTCTGGTATTCGGGCCGACTGGATAGCGGACTACCCCAATAGTAAGGACTGCAGCAATGGGATCCTCGAACATCTACATTTATAGTAGGTACAAAACTGTACTTTCTGCTAGTTTTAAGGCAGTGATCAGTATGGATATAACATTGCAATGGTCTGTAAAATGGGTTTTGTAATTTTTGGTAAGGAAATCCTCCGCCCTTTTTTTTTTATGTCTAAGAATGAGTCTTCAGACAGAGTAATGTTAATCTGCCTTATCCACAACCTCTTTTTCCCATTTTGCACATGAGGTGTGGGTGTCACTTCAACAGTGACAGTCATCTTGAACCAAGGTTTACAAGTCAGAGTAGTGTAAATATGCTAAATAGATAAGGAAATGAAGGTTTTGAAAGCCTGCAAAAACTTAGGGTACAGTCCCTCTGAACCCAGTGTGTATGGTGTTTTTTTCTATTTTGGGATGGTAGAATGGCAGAAGGGAAACTAGTGTGTTATCATAATTACTTGGTAGAAGAAAGGTGTAATTTTATGGAACCAAGATGCTTGCGTTTCACTTGCAACGATGGCGAAGTGTGCTTCTAAGTTCGAAGTGTGCTTCTAAGTTCGAAGTGTGCTTCTAAGTTCGAAGTGTGCTTCTAAGTTCGAAGTGTGCTTCTAAGTTCGAAGTGTGCTTCTAAGTTCGAAGTGTGCTTCTAAGTTGTTTGCTTTTGCTTATACTTGGAGTGATAGATTTGTCATAAGTGAAAGACTGGAATTAGTTTAAGCTGTAGTTTTACTTGTAGATATTGTAAACTATTCAACATTAGATCACTTTTGCAGTATCCTAAACTATAAAGGGTATATCCTGCCAAAATAACTGCAAGAGCTCAATGCAAGAGACAGAGCAGCAAAAAACTTTGTAGCTTTCTTGCTGCCAAAGTGTGTTCATTCTTACGGTTTCATGGTACTGACGGTCAGCTAGCAATCCTTCAAGGCTGGGCAGATAAGTCCCTTCTGGGGAAAGCATTCCACTAATTATTTTTTTCTGAAGTAAGCCAGTGTTTTTTTTTTCCCCTATGAACTTTGTATTTTTTTGATGAGAAATGTACTTTCTTTGGAATTTAATACTTTCAAAGGGGATTTATTTTATTTTATTTATTTTTATTTTACATTTGTTGATCGGGCTAGTCTGGCTGGATACATGGTCCATTTTCAGCAGAGGCCCGAGGAGAAAAGCTCCACTATATACTAGTAAATAATAATAATACAAATAAACTAAAAATAGCACAATAAGATAGAAATTATAAGCATGTAGAGAACTATTCCCAAATAGCATAGTAACAGTGCAAAAGTAATTTAGCAAAACTATAACATAAAGTGAGGATTTCTATTTCAAAATCTTTGCAAGAGTAGGAATAGTACAATTAAAGAAGAAATAAAGCAGTAACTCACACAAGACTCTATTCAACTATTTACAGTATTGACAATTTTGATAAACATTTTGTGTCAGGGCACTAGTTTTAAGAAACAGATTTCATCAGCTGGGTGATTTAGATACAAGGTGAGATGATTGGTTGCAGTAATATAAAGAGAAGTAGAATTTATAGGAAAAGTAATATCCAAGTGGATGTTATGTGAACTACAGAGATGGGGTAATAGTAGAGATAGGGACATGTGGAAGAGCAATGGAAAGAGCTGAAAAGAGAGATGGAAGCTGAGGTCAGTCAGGATTCGAGCAAGGGCATAGCCAGTGAGTTTTAAAATAGTTTCTTAGTTGTTTTTTGAAAAGTTGTGATGAGCCTAGAGTGGTCAGTTCTATGGGAAGTTTATTCCAGTATGAGCCAATGGTATTTGTAAACAAGGAGACCCCAGCTTTATTGTGTGTTTTGAGGGTGACCACTAGTAATTTGTTAGCTGAGCGAAGGGAAGTAAGATTCCTGTAAGGGATAACAAAGTTATTTAGTATGGGTGTATTAGAAGGGTAACGGAGAATTTTATAGGTAATAACTAATTGATGTAGGAGAATGAGATTTTGAAGTTCAAGCCAGTCAAGCTTTTTGAGATTAACACAATGATGGGTGAGAAATGGGGAACCTCTGGCAAACCTGGCAATGCTGTGGTAGGCTGTGGCAAGTTTCTGAAGGTTAGATTTTGAAAGGTTTATAAAAGATGGGGAGGCATATAATAATGTGGAGATAAGATGAGTTTGGGCTAAAGACACCCTGGTAGTTGCTGTTAGAAAGGGCTTAAGTCTATAGAGGGCACCTATCTTTTTATTAACAGTTTTGATAGTTAGGTCAATGTGGTAATCAAAGTTTAGTTGATTATCTATTGTAACACCTAGTAGTTTAGTGGAACTATCAGGTGTAATGATAGTGCCATTGTCAGACGCAATAGAAAAGGGGAGAGGGGCAGATTTAAGGGTTGGAGAGAAAAGTAATAATTTAGTTTTTTTGGGATTAAGGAGGAGACAGATATCTTGGAACCATTTTTTTGCTGCTGTAAAGACTTTTTGGGTGGAAGAATGAAGTTCAGCTGGAGATACAGCAGAACAGATGAGAGTTGAATCGTCTGCATATTGAATACATGAGGGTGTTGTGAGTGAAATAGACAGGTTGTTTATAAATATGGAGAAGAGAAGGGGTCCTAAGATGGATCCTTGTGGGACACCAATAGTGACTGGGAGCTGAGAGGAGAGATGGCTGTCCCAAAGGACTGCTTGTTGTCTATCTTTCAGATAAGAATCAAACCAGTGCAATGCCGAAGGTTCAAGTGAGAGAGATTTCAAAGTGTCTAGCAAAAGTTGATGGTTGACCATATCAAAAGCTTTAGAGAGGTCAAGAAATAAAGCAGAAGAGTATAGGTTGTTATTGCAATTTTTGCTGATAGTGTCTGTGAAGGAGAGAAGAGCAGTGGAAGTGCTATGGAAAGGTCTAAAGCCATGTTGGGAGTCTGAAAGTAGGCTATTATGTAAAAGATGATGTAAAAGTTGTTGGTGTATACAACGCTCCATGATTTTAGATAGTGGTGATAATAAGGCTATAGGACGGAAATTGGAAAGTTCATTAGAGTTTCCTCCTTTATGCAGAGGAATGATATGGGAGACTTTCCAAAGGGAAGGGATAGTAGATTCGGTTATTGTTCTGTTAATTAAAATGGAGACTGGGTATGCTAGTTCTGCTGCTGCTAGCTGCAGATATTCAGCTGGTAGTTGGTCAGCTGAAGGAGTGCATGGTTTAAGTTTTGAGAGTAACTTTTGTATATAGGTTGTGGAGACTGTACTGAATGTTAGAGTGGGGGTGTTATTTTGAGGGGAGGTGTTTTTAAGGGAAGTGTGGAGAGTCATGTTCTTTGCAAGAGAGGTGACTGTTTCAGTGAATAAGTTGTTGAATGTATTGGCTATTAAGTTGGGTGGGGTCTGTGCAAAGTTAGCTGGAGTAGGTGTTTTGGTATTTCCTGGATGGAGCCGTTTATTGATTCCTGACCAAAATTTTTTGGGGTTGTGATTTTGATTTTCTTGATATTGAAGGTAATAATTCTTTTTGTCAAGATGGGTAAGTTTTTTTGTGGTATTTCTAAGGTATTTGAAGTTTTGATGGTCAGTTGTGTTTTTAGTAGTTCTCCATTTTGTCCATAGTTTATTCCTTAATAGCATTGTTTGCTTGGTGTCTTTAGAAAGCCAAGGGGCAGCTTTGGATCCTGTTCTAATTAAGCGTGAGGGGGCGTGATGCTCAAGAATATGGAGGAATGTGTTGTTGAAATGGGCAACTGCTTCCTCCAGTGGAAGGTGTTTTAGAGCTGACCAGTTACATTGTTTGAGTTCATTGAGGAAAATAGGAAGGTTAAAGTTTTTTTCTTACGTATAGTACTATAGCTGGCCTGATTGAGATTGTTATTTTTTTGTTTAGTGATATATAGGTGAGAAGGTGGTCGCTGATACTGTCAGGGAGTATACCAGTTTTATATGAGAGGGGATTATTGTTGACCAATATCCAGTCTAAGATGGCTTGTTTATTGGTAGATTTATGAATCCTAGTTGGGGAGTTTATTGTTTGTTGAAAATTAAAGAGGTTGAGGTGATAGGTGAGTTTGGGTGATATGCAGGAGTTCCAATCAATATTGAAGTCTCCTAAGAGTATGGTTTCCTGAGGAAAGCTAAAGGAGAGCCAGCTGAGAATTTTTCAAGTGTATCCAAGTTGTTGCCAGGAGGGATATAGGAAGATATTATATATATGGCTTTTCTTTTATTTACTTGGAATTTGCTGCAGAGTATTTCAGCATTGGCAGGGGAGGGAGGTAGGGAGTCAATAGAGGACACCTGTAGTTCAGATTTATAGAGTAAATTTATCCTTGGTAAATGCTTATGTGAACTTTTTTTACTTTTAAATCTATTTTTTTTTACATATTTTTAGTTTCTTGTTTGTTTCCTGACATTAACAACTGGATGGCCAACAATTTTTCATTTTCAACAGTTTCTAATGGTCCAGTTCAACAGAACCTTGACAGTGAAAGTGAGTATGTTGACATTACTTACAACCTTAAAACATTGGATAATTTATTGGTTAAACTAAAAAAGACCAAGCTTGAAATTTCTTACTTTCAGGAGTGCCTCAGACGTAAAATTGTTCCAAAGGGTCTAAGGCACTACCAATATCCTACAGGCTTGGTCGCTAATTCAATTTTTCATAAGGATTTACTTGCCTTGTTCGACCGACAGGGTTTTGAATTATTAGACTTAATGATCAAGCACTATTCCCTGTCGGTCGAGTCTTTAAGTAAACAAGTATCAGAGTTGGATGAGCTGATTAGACTTGACAAAGAGTTTCTTTGTTATAAATACGAGTATAGTAGAATTTTCTCAATACCTTGACAAACTTAAGAATAATAAAATCAAGAAACTCGACAGGGATGTCAAGGCGTATAATGGTGGGGTTGCTTACCCCACCCCATCTCCAGCTCAGGTATGGCAAGGTTCATCCAGATTGAATCAACTTTCCAGTGACAATAGAGTTAATTTTCCCAACACTAGTTCTAACTTTGATAACAATCAGCTGTTACAAAACACTTCTTCTGATGCCAATATTGTTATTATTGAAGATGGGATACAAGCAGATCTTAGAAGGAGTGAAAGATTGCAGAACAACAATAGGTTGGGGCACTATAATTTGAGGCCTAATGACACCAACAATTTTTTAGGAGCGAGACCGAAACAGATGACAGGAAAATTCAATCAGAAGTCCAAACAGAATTTGAAACAATTCAGGACTTAAATATATCTAATATTTGCTGTGCATCGTTTCAAGTTAATAATGAACTTTCTTTTCCTGTTGCTGATTCTGATTTGTCTCACCCTGAATTTGATCTGTCTTTATGTGTGAACGATTTCTTGGATGTTTCTACTTATGAGACCTTATATGACGATTCTAACCTTCAGGTTGTTAATCCACATGTTATATTAACTAATGCTGCTGGGGATTTTAATGTTTATAATTTCTCTTCAGTTGTTATTACACCAGAACAGGTTGAGTTATTTTCCAAGGGTTACACTTATGTTCCAGCCCAAAGGTTGGATTTGGTTAGGACCATTATAGATATTAAATTATTCACTAGAAAACTGAACTTTAATCTAATGATGGGTGGCAACAGTATTGTCAATAGCAACCAATTTAGAATTTCTAGTGTTTATAATCCTCCTTTACATCCATTACTGCAGGTTTTTGAACTTATGTGTGAGTTAGATATCTGTCAGAAATTTCAGGTTGGACATCACTTTTTCTACTTTTGATACGAATACTAAAGCTGAGAAGGAATGTACTGATTTTCTCAAATTGCATGACATACGCATCTGTAAACTGGACAAGGGAGGGGGACTGGTTGTGTTTGATGGTGCTGACTACAGAGAACGGATGTTGCACTTATTGGACAGTCCTTCTTACTTGCTTATAACATCATTAAAAACACCATTGATGAAATGTATATAGAGGGAAGGATTCATCAGAATATTTTTAATTACATGTCCATAGTGTACCCCAGATTTCCCTGTTTGTTCAGCATACCTAAGATACACAAAGATGTGACCAACCCCCCTATGCGTCCCCTTGTTGATGGTAGGGGTTCCCCTACATATCCATGTGCTAAGGTTGTTGATGCTGTCTTACAGAAGTATTTGGTTAAAGTTAACCAAATCTGTAAAGACTCTTGGACATTCCTGAATAAAATCAGTAGCTTAGATTTTGATGTCAGCTTTAATTTCCTCACCATAGATGTCAAAGCTTTGTATACGTGTATTCCATACGATATAGCTTTGGAATGGGTTGGCCAACTTTTAAAGTTATATGGTGGCACGAGAAATGAGTTGGAACTTGTTAATGAATTATTAGACCTGATACTTGATAATAATTACTTTATCTTTGATGACAGGTTTTATTTACAGAAAATAGGGGTAGCGATGGGCTCCCCGTGTGGGGCCAGTGTTGCTAACTCTGTTATGGCCTATTGGGAGCACCTTTTTGTTTTCAATAACTGCGATTTTAAGGACAGAATGATTTTTTACACCCGTTACCTTGACATTATTTTTATATTGTTGGATGGTGACAGTACGACCAGTGATATGGTGGTTAATCATTTCAATAAGTCTACGCAGTTTTTGAAGTTTACCTCTACATTTAACACTGAGGTTATAGCATATCTTGATGATTTGTTAACCAAGGACTATTCCATCCAAAAATTTACGGCCAATATTCATAAGAAGAGTACATATTCAAACTCATTTCTACACTACTCTAGTTGCCACCCCTACCATCAGAAGCGGGCTGTTGTAAAGGGCCAGTTGGTTAGGGCAGCCCGCATTATTACTCTTGACGATGACTTTAAAGCTGAATGCTTCCTTTTAAGGAGTATGTTCCTACATCGTGGGTACCCAGACCATATGGTTGATGACATTGAGGAGGTTTCAAGTAAACATGTGAGATGTTTTTACAATCCGATCCTAGACAGTGTCCACACACAACATCAACATGATGAGAATATTGTCCCCTTGTCAGCAAATGATTCTAATACTCTTCTTGAGTCTAAGACACAAGGGCCTATGTTTATCACAACTTTTAGTATCAACAGTAAGGATTGTTTCCGTATTCTATGTAAGAACTTGGCACTTTTTAGGAGTGACCCAAGTGTTCTTTATAGAGTTGGAGATCAACCCATAGTTGTGTATAAGAAAGCTAAAAATCTCAAGGCTTTCTTTGAACAATGTCAATTACGGCACAGTAGAACTGCTGGCATGTACAAATGTCAGTCTTGTAGTTACTGTCAATATATTATTGAATCTAATAGATTCAAGGTACATGATCATGTGTACACTTTAAAGTACAGAGTGAATTGTAATTCTAAAATGATAGTTTACCTAGCTCAGTTCCAAGCCTGTTTGGCCTTTTATATTGGAAAAACAGAGAGGAGACTTCGAGACCGCCTCTATGAACATATTTATGCTATAAGAAAAAATAAATCTGGAAATGCTTTGGCTAAGCATATTTCATCTTATCCTGACCATAGTTTTAAATTCTTGGTGATTGACCAGGTTTGTCAGGATTCTCAAGGTGGTCCTGCAGCCTTAAATTTGGAAGAGCTGGAATTAGGCTGGCAGATCAGGTTAAATGCGTACACTGTACCTGGTTTGAATGAAGGCTGCTCTATTGGCAGCATTTTGAAGCTTAAGAGTTTAATAAGATGATATTCTTTTTTATATAATATCATTTTAATTTTTAGTCTAATAAGTATTTATTCACTTTTTAATCTACATTTAGTAGGTATTGTGACATGAGATGTGTAATGTTATGTAATTTATCGATTTAATGTATTGTTACAATGACCAATTGTAGAGTGTGGATATATGTTGTATGACAGGTGGTTAAAAGCATTTGTTTCTCTTTAAAAGTGCATTATTGCTGTTTTTGTTGTTTTATTGTTTAATTGAGTGATTAATTGTTTTAGCATTTAAAGCCTTTGTGTAAGGTAGTTTATTCATCTGATGAAGTTTGTACATTGTGTCAAACGAAAAGCGCTTCATTGTATTAAAGGATTTGGCATTTTTATTTGTGTGCCGTTTGCTTGCTACAGTTCCTTTTTTGTGTTTATCAGTGTGTCGTTTGCCTTGGGTTGAGTTTGAGTACATATTTTTAGTTAATTATGTACTTTGAGGACTTTCAGTGATATTGTTTTAACCTCAAAACCATTCTTGGCTGCTATGAGATCTGCTTACTCCTTCAGGTTCCTTTACCCATCTTTAAGGCTTTCTTTGTGGCTGGGACCTATGAAGCAATTACTGGTCTCCTTGGTTCTTCCCTCATCTGCAAGAAGAAAGTTATCAGGAAGTCTTTGGTTATCTGACGAGTTTCTCCTTTGCCTCAGCCAGTGATGGGTGACTTTACTGTGGCCAGACCTGGTTCCTTGGACCAGTCATAATTTTCTGTGGTTCCTGTGGTGTAGCATCTACAGCCGCTAAGGACCGGGGATAGACATGTCTTCTGTAGTTGAAGGTTACTGTCCATGCACAAGAGAGAATCACTCTTGTCGATCTCAGAAGAATAGGTGGGTTTTGGTATACCACATAGCTGAGAATGGGAGCCTGAGTCCTGGGAGTCCGTGCTTCCTTTGGGTTGGTCTTTCAAGAGTTAAAAATGGGATATCCTTTATTGAACCACACACACAAGCGATCCTAGTTGAGTGTAATGAAAAGCATTAAACATTCATTGATTTATATATAATCAGGTTATTTGGAGCAAGAGAGTAATTACATTGAGTGGTTCTGTAACAAGCAATAAAACCATTAAACTCATTCCTTTAAAGTCCCCCTTTCCCATTAACACTATAGTGTAAACTGAGACTGTGCTACCTTAGAACTGCTAGAGACAAATTAAAATATATAAGAACAGCTTATTAAGGCTAACCTACTAATCCAAACTTTAATTTAAGAAACCTACTCACTAACAAAATGACTAATTAACAAAAAGATCTACCACTAAACATCTATCAGAATAAATATTAGTAGCTTGCTAGTATAGTCCAGTTTTCAGGTTAGTGCTGAATTCAGGGCTGTGTTACAAATCTCTGTGTTTGCCTATACCTTACTTGGATAGAAGGAAGTTTTTCTGCTCACATGTGAGAGAGGGGAGCTTTGAGCAGCCTATCTGTCCCTGGAGGAGTGGTTTCAGCCCAGAAATTAGTAGTTTATTGGCCATTTTGGGCTAATTTCTATCTCTTTCATTTCCCTGCTATAAAAACTGCATTTGCCTAGTTTTGCAGATTGGGCAGCGCCGGTTAGCTAGGGTATAACTATTCACGGCCTCACAAAGTCTCCTCTTCAATTTTTCCCTTGGAACTAGACAAACTTTCAACTTAAGCACTCAAGCCATTCATTTCTCAGCCCGGCACTTGCTCAAAACTCATAGCAAGCACTTATAAACCCTAGCACTAGACCCCCCTATACTGCACAGAAGGACAAGGCTCTCTATTTGACCTTACCAGCCATTCAGTAAAACAGTTCACTGTACCTATCCATGCATGTCCAAAGGGCAGTTTCAGGTGTACTCTCCAGTCCAACTGGTGAATCTGGGCATTTTGAGGCAATGTTACAACTGCCTCATGTACACAGACAACTCTCTCCTCCTACCACCAAACACTAATACATGCGAGAGATGCAATTATACAGCCAAACTGGAGGCTAAGCTCTCTCAACCCAAGACTGGATCAGACAGTCAAGAGGAGAAGGGAAATACTTGCATCACACCACCAGTCTCACATAGACCCATTAAACCAGCACTGGCAAAAAACACACATAAATAAACAAAAACATACCCGGAAGCTCTAAATAAAAATCTGCAAAAGCAAAAGAGACCTCCAAAGCAGACATCCAAGCAACCTCCACCCCCCCAACACAAACCATGAAACACATATTTCACAAAACCAGTGTGCCATGCAATCACAACCCTTAAGGCAAAATAACATACCCAACATTCTAGTAATAGGTGATTCTATAGTCAGGCACACTGACTTCCCACTCACTAGGCTGAATAAGGAGAAGGTTACTGTTAGCTGCCTCTTGGGTGACAGGATCCGCCACATAACACAAGCACTCAGGTCACTCCAGAACAAGTACAAATACGACTCTGTCATTGTCCATGTTGGTGTGAATGACCTGAGCCGTACCACCCTGGACCACATGAAAAGAGACATGGAAGAGCTCTCTGATCACATATCCCAGTCTGGTATGACCCTGACCCTGAATAGCATCCTGCCCTCACCAAGAATGATACCTCGGTATAAAGAAAAAATGATCAGTTTCAACAATTGGTTAAGTTTCTGGTGTCATTCAAAGGGGATCCAGTGTCTGTCTGCCTGGGATGACATGCTCGACAAGCCATACTGCTTTGCTAGAGATGGCTTGCACCTGTCACCCTTAGAGTTTTGAATACTGGCCAAGGCTCTTACCACCCCCATAGTGCCTTTTTTAGGCAAGGCTCAAAAGACAAACCCACCACCATAAGTAGCACAAGTAACAAAAAACTGAGGGTAATGCTACTCAATGCCAGAAGTCTAAACCTCAAAATGCACACACTCGAGGCACTCCTCAGTATGGAGAAAATCGATATATGTGCAGTAACAGAAACCTGGTTTAAGGCTCCAGAGAACACCCCAGCACTACCAGGCTACAACTCCTATCATATATTTCGGCCACAGAACCCGGACCGAAATACAAAAGGCGGGGGCGTATCCATATTCATCAAGGGTACCCACACCTCCAGGTTAATGGCACAGCACGATGCTTCAGAAATCACGGACAAAACTGCAATTCAAATTGTAGCTTGCTACAAATCACCCACCATGTCCCAGGACCCCCATTCCACGTTTCTGGAAACACTGGGAAGCATAAAGGTCCTACCAAACACTCTAATATTGGGTGATTTCAATTACCCAAACATTAACTGGGTGAATTGCTCCAGTGCTAACTCCCGTGCCCAACATTTCCTAGAATGTATAAACTCAAGCACCCTGGATCAACTGGTCAACACTCCCACCAGAGGTGACAACATATCAGACCTAGTCATCACCAACATGGGCGACCAGTGTTCCTCACCGGAGGTCAACCCCTTGCTGGTTAGATCTGACCATAAACAAATCACTTTGGATATCCACATTCCACCCCCACCCCGGACAAGGAAACCACCATGAAAAACATTTCAAAAGCAAACTTCACGTTACTTAAGACCGAGGTGAAAAGTTTCAAAGCCCCTATGCTAAAGGATAACGCTGTCCAAGCTGCAAAATCCTTTACTAATGCATTCTACGGGCACCTACAAGAATGCATGGATTGTGCTATCCCAAGCAAAACCAAGACTCACTCCTCCAAGAAAAGGAAACCAGTCTGGTGGACCCTTGCCATAAACAAGCTATACAATAGAAGGAGGAAACTAGTACAGAAGAGAGTAAAATCCCAAGAAGGGAAGACATCCCTGATCAGCATCAGCAAGAAACTACGATCCCTCATAAAATCATCCAAGGCGAGCTTCAAAAGAAAAATTGCCAAGGACTCCAAAGATAACCACAAGGCATTCTTTAGCTGTGTCAAGAATCTAAGTGGCAATGCTCATATTTGCTCAGAGTTAGTGCAGAATACCACAAAATACACTAAACTGACCAATATTGCAGTTCAGTGCAAACTTCACCCCCACCTCACCCCCAAAAGGGCCCATAACCATACCAGAAGAATGTAGAACCGCTGAAATCACAGACACTCAGGTTAAAACAACCCTCTCCAAAGCCAAAAACACAGCATCGATGGGACCAGATGGTGTCCCAGAATGCGTCCTACATGAGCTCAAAGACAAACTAACCCCTCACCTAAACACACTGTTCAAACACGGCCTCTCCACAGGCTACTTACCCATAGAGTGGCGCACAGCAACGGTTATTCTGCTCCACAAAGATGGAGCCACAACAGACCCCAGGAACTATCGCCATATAAGCCTGACTAGCTTGGTCTGCAAGGCTATGGAGCGCATCATCATGGAACTCATTAACAGAGACATTGGGAACCTCCAAACACTGGACCCTACCCAGTTCAGCTTTGTTAAGGGCAGATCATGCCTCCTAAACCTGGTGGACTTCTTTGAGACAGTTACCAAGGCTATAGATGAGGGAAAGGTGGTACACACAGCCTACCTAGACCTTGCAAAGGCCTTCAACACCATTCCCTATTCTGGTATTATAGACAAGCTCACCAGCCTGAACATAAACCCCTGTGTCACAAGATGGGTTGCCATCTGGCTCACAGACAGAGCCCACATGGTGAGAGTTGTGGGAGCTATGTCTGACTGTAAACCGGTTACAAGTGGCATTCCCCAGGGCTGAGTCCTAGGACCCCTCCTGTTCGGCATATACTTCTCAGAGGTACAGGCAAGCACAGGAGGACTATAGCTGACCAAGTTCGCAGATGACTGCAAACTAGGGGCTATAATTAACTCTCCGGCTGACACAGACATCCTCCAAAAGGATCTCACTGAGACGGATACCTGGTGTCAATATCCTGGCCTCCGGCTGACACAGACATCCTCCAAAAGGATCTCACTGAGATGGATACCTGGTGTCAATATCCTGGCCTCAAGCTGAATGCCAAAAAGTGCATAGTCATCCCCTTTGGAAAAAAACAAAGAATCCACAAACTACCACATAAGTGGTAGCCCCCTAAATACGGAAAATGTAATAAGGAATCTGAGGACCCAAGTAGATAGTACTCTCCTTTGATAATCACATTGCCAAAGTGGTTAGAAAATCCTTCTATGTGGCCCACCTAATCACAAAATGGTTTGAATCCAGATCAAAAGAGGTCATTGTGCCCCTCTACTCATCACTCATCAGACCTATCATAGAGTACAATGCCCCATTTGGGATGTACCTTACAAGACACCTGCCAACAGCTGGAAAGACCACAGAAGTACCTCACCAAGAGGATCACTGGCCTCAAACAGATGCCCTATGCAGCTCGACTGAAGAACCTCCAGCTGTACTGGGTTGCATACCGCCTATTCAGAGGTGATCTGTGCCTGATATACAAGGCCATGTCTAACCCAGAAATGATGGACATGCTCCACCTAAAGAAAACCTTATCCCCTCAAACCACACGCTCTAGGGATCTAAACCTCACCACAACAGTAAACAGGATGTGCTGGAGGGATAGATTCCTGTCCCAGAGACTTCCCATGCTTTGGAACAAGATTCCAATCTACGTTAGGCAGTGCTCCTCGCTAACACTCTTCAAGAGAAACCTTGTCGAGTGGATGGGAAACAAAAAGTTTAACCCGGGGATCACTTCAGTGGCTGTGCTGGACAGAGGTACAGGGAACTAATCTAAGGGGGCAGCAAAAGCCAACACATTCTGGCTAGGCTTATAAATGCCTTCGGGCAGATAGCCTAGTACCTACCTATGAACCTATAAACTGAAATACTTTTAATAAAGATTGCTTTCGTACCAAACTAATATTTTGTCGGGTTTGTGTGTAAAAAAACATATCATAATATTAAAGGATATTCCATTTTAAACTCATCTGTGGACTACCAACTATTTTATTATTTTGTAGTACGTATTTTAAAGTTTGAATTTTATTAGTGAACTAGGTGCATAACATATTTCAAGAAATGAACTTCACACCCTCCACACTGCAAAGTTTCTGCTTGGTTTGTTTTTGACCGAGTGTAAGTTGCATATTGGGTTTTCTGAGACATTTGAAGGATACCACGGATTTTTCTTTTTGGATTCTTTAAGCTCAGACTCCCCGTGGAAGAATTATCTTTTGGGTATACTATTGCTCATATGATGGAGTACTTCAAATGGGATTTTTCCCAGAGTCTCCTAAGCCATATGCTGTTCCTCCTGTATTGACATCCCTTTGAAAAATCTTTTCTGCTGCTTCTTTGGCTCCTGATTTTCAACCCCTGACTGCTAAGAAACCTTTTAGGTTTCATAAGGTGCCTGAGGATTACATATCTTTGTACAAGTGCCTCTCTGCTGATCTTTCAGTGGTTTCAATTCTCTCTGGCAGGCCTTCAAAGCTCTTGCCATCTGCTAAGCTCCTTCCCTCCGAAAAGGATAGTTGAGTAATGGGAGGTTGTGTAAAAAAAGTATATACTGCTCTCATCTTTTGCCTTTTAGGGATATTAATTACCAAATCCACATGGCCAGGTATGTTTTGGCCTTCTTTCTCAGATTGCTTCTGTGGTCGCTGACCTACCTTATTCTAATGGGAAGGCTTCAACTCTTTCTCTCCTTGGATCCATTTCCCAGGTCACCTCTCACCCCATAAAATGTAGCTTTGATGCTACTGATGCCTCTTCCAGTGCTGCTGCTTTTGGTTCTGTGATGAGGTGTTATTCTTGACTATACCTATAGACTTTACCTGATGATATTAAAGTCAAGCTTTTTGGATGCCCCTTTGGATAATAAAGATCTTTTTTGGGACAGCTATTACTGACCTGTTTAAGTCCGTCTAGGGTAAGTCCTTGTAGGAACTCAGACATATGTTTTTCTCTCCTATCTCCAAATTCCAGAGGCATTACCTTTCTGAGTCTGTCTTTGTCCACAGACAGACTCACACACTTTCCAAGAGTAAGAAGGGGACCTAGATGTATTCCTCCTGCTAAATCCACTCAGGTTTCTTCCTCTTAGAAGCCTTCCTTTCAAGACAAGCTTGTCTGTATTTGACAGCTGGACTTCTCTTTGGCAAGGCTCCACTGTCTCAACACCTTTCTCTGTCCCTTCCAAAATTGGTATCAGATCGCCTTGGACTCCTGAGTGGTGTTTATCATTCATCAGAGATATTTCATAGTTTGGAAATTCCCCCTTGGGCATTCCACAGCTTCCTCATTTTCCAGAGGTTTTGCAGTCCCTTTTGGATCAGGGCACCATTCAGCCTGTTCTACCCTCTAAATGGGGAATAGAGTTTTACTCCTGAATGTTTTTGGTTCCTTGAAAGGAGGGTCCCTGAAGACCTATTCTGGATCTTTCTCTGCTCAACACTTTTCTTAAGGTCCCTTCTTTCTGAACGCTGTCTCTCTTCAGACCTTGTTTCCTCCTCTTCTTCCCCAGGCCTTCTTGGTTTCCCTGGACCCCAAGGATGCCTATCCCACATCCCCATTCACCCCCAGTTCAGGAAATGTTTGTTTCTCTGTTTCTTACTCTTATTTTTAGTTCTCTGCTTTGCCCTTTCTGCTGCCCCAAGGGTATTCACCAAAAGCATCACTCCTGTCATTGCCTTTTTCAAACTTCGAGGGACATATATTTTCTCCTGTCTCGACAACCTACTCATTATGGCTTCCTCTCCCAGCGCCCTGTTGTGGGATCTCCACTGTACCACTTATCTTTTGCAATGTATGGTGTTCACCATAAACCTCCAGAAGTCTGGTCTGCTGCCCTCCAAGGATAATTTTTCTTATGTCAGCTTTAGACTCTTCCCATGTTGACTTTTCCTCCTGCTACAAAGGTTTTGTTTATGAAAACCTTTTTCCAGTCTGTCCTTCCTCTGTCCTCTCTTCTGGCCAGGGAGTGTCACTGAGTTTTGGGGTTTATGGCCTCCATTGTTCCCATGATTCCTCTCACCAGGCTCCATACGAGGAAGCTACAGTGGTACCTGAAATCAGTGTTGCTTCAACATTGCCACCCTCTGGAGTCGCCCATTCCCTTTCTGCTTACCTCAGACTTAAATTTTCGTGGTGGATTCAACAACTTTCTCGCAGTATAGGACTTCCTTCCAGACTCCAATTCCATCTCAGGAACTGTACACAGATGCCTCAGACTTGGGGTAGGGGGGATCTCTTGCAGTCCTCCAAATGTTTAGGGTCTCTGGCCCTCCTCATCAAGATGTCAGATCATATCAGCATAAAAGAGATGCGAGCTCTGCTTCTGGATCTGCAAGCTTTTCATCCCCTTTTTCACCCTGCCCCCTCAGTCTTCACAGATAATACCACTGTGATGTGATCTGTCAACAAGCATGGGGACATGAAGTCCTATCTTCTTTGCAGATTGACTCTTGAAGAATGGGAGCTAGCTGTCCAGTATCAATTGACTCTTCAGGCAGTTTACATTCCTTCAGAACGCAATCAAATGGCAGACTCATTAAGCAGGCCCAGCACACAAGCTTGCGAATGGATGCTTCACAGAGATGTGTTTCTAGACATAGTCCATTGATGTGTGTATTCCTCAGGTATATCTTTTTGCCTCTCCTCTGAACAGATATCTTCCTTTTTTTTTCTGTTCCAGAGTACCGAGTCATCTGGCTTGGAAAGTGGACACCCTGTCTTTTGCTTTGGAGGGAACGTTTATATATACGTTTCCCCACTTCCTCTGTTGCCTTGAGTTCTGCACAAAATCAGTCAAGACTGTCCATAAATCACATTGCTAACTCCCTTTTGGCCCAGACAACATTGGTTCCCATTTCTTTATCACTTGACCAAGGGCAATCACCACAAGTTACCTCACCAGGTGGATCTTCACAAGGTCAAGGGATTTCTTGTTCATCCCCACCTGCCAACTCTACAAATGATATTGTGGGTGGTAAGATTTTGATTCCTTTAAAGCATCGCTTTTCTGAGGATGTATCCTGGAATCTGTGGGAGGCCAGGAAACCCACTACCAGAAAATCACGTGTGTCCAAAATGAGAGAGATTTTCTGTCTGCTGCTTCTCTTGCCATCAGGATCCCCTATTTGTGGGGGGTTCTTTTGGTTCTCTCATTTATGTGGTTTGCTCCATGCTGGGTTTTGGATATCCTTCAGTTAAATCACACCTTTCAGCAATTTCTTCTTGTCTGTGCTTGACTCCTCCTTTGTACTCTCATTTTGAGGTCAAGCAGTTTCTTTAAGGTGTCCTTCATATGAGGCCTCTCAGAAAGCCTATCCCACCTTCTTGGAAACTCAGCTTTTTACTTGAAAATTTTATTCATGCTCCTTTTGAACCTGATCGTTCAGCTTCCTTGCAACACTGAACATGGAAGACTGTTCTTATTGTAGCTCTCAGTTCAGCCAAGAGAATGCCTGAACTTCAGGCTGTCATGGCCATTCCTCCTTTTTTTTTTTCACAGAGAAATGCCATATGTGGTTAATGAGTTGTCCCTGAATCCAACTGTTCACCTTCCTTTTTTTTTCCTTCTCCAAATCTGCTAGTGAAAGGGTTCTTCATACCTTAGATCTGCATAAACTGCTCAGGTATTCTGTGGGTAAAACCAAGGCAATTCATAAGTCTATGCATCTTTTTGTATCTTTTCATCCTAGGACTTTATGTTTGTTTCCTTTCATAACAAGTGTCTGTCTTCCTCTGTAACAGCATATTTTACCAGGGTAGTTGCCTCCTGTGGTGCCTTTTTCAAGGGTTTGGATACCAATTCCATCCTTAAGGCTTCTACTTGGTCTTCTATTCATTCTTTCACTAAACATTATAAAAAGGGATGTTGTTTCCCGGGTTAGGGCTGGTTTTGCCAGGACTTTTCTGCATGGGTTTGTTGAGGGCTCTGTTGTGCCTTCCTCCTCTCAGCTTTCATCTAAGCTGTTGTACTCTTCCTCACGAAAAGAATGCTGCAACAGTGATTTGGGGGGACATAGAACAGATGTGTAAAATCTTACCATAACAGTAGATGTCCTCTTCTTCACTGTTGCAGTGTTTGGTCCCTCCCTCTTTCCTAGCTGTTGCCCCTGTTCGTTTTGTTGCCCTCCTGGTTGCGGGGCCCTTTATTCCTCTTTCCTTCTTCCTTCTGGATGTAGATGATGATCTTTGTCCCTGAAGGTATTCTTTTCCTCCTGGGGCAATTGAGTTCTGAGTGTTTGTATTAGTATGTCACCTTTTATGTCCTACACCTTACGTGGGGTGCATATGTGTGATGTAATGTGACGTACAGCACCTATAAAATCTAAAGGCTTGTGTATACTGACCAGGTGGTGAACTGTCCTTTGCAGGAGATCCTTTTATGCAAAGAATACTGTAACAATGAAGAAAAGGACATCTACTGTTATGGTAAGATTTTACACAACTATCTTTCTCTCTTTCTGACTGATTTTCAGTGAGAAGAGCAGGGATTGTAGTGAGAACATTGTGCATCAGGATTTTCTTCACAGGCTGAAGATTCTGATTCTGAAGAAAGTGTTGCTTCAGTTTTCTCTCCAGAGCACCTAACTTTTTCTGAAACTGTATTTAGAATGAAATTTTTTCAGTGGGAACAGAGTGAAATTCCTATTTACTAGAAAACATATTATGATTTGTTATAGTTGAATATTCCCCAACCTGTAGTTGCACCTCCTGATTTATCTACTTTAGAGAATGTTTTCCTGACTGTTTATAACTTACCTGACAGTCCTCCTCCTGTTCCTATAAAGTCTAATAGGATATACAAGGCACCTCAGACTCTCAAATGCTTGTCTTTTAACCCTAATGTATTTTAACCCCCATATTAACTAATGTCAATAAATAAATAAATAAAATAAACAATGCAGACCTTGGAATCATTTCCTTATCCAAAATGGCTTTTATGTGACAAATTTCAAATGTTAATCTCATTCCCTCTGACAAAAGATGGGAAAGCTTTGGACAAATTTAGAATGGAAGTTTATTTTTCTAATACTTTTAACATTCAGAATTTTAAACTGCCAGTCTCACATGTTAAAGATTTTTACTTCCATCTTTTGAGTTAGTTGTAAACCTCTCTTGTTCTGAGGTGAAATGTCTTTGAATGTCTCTCTCTCTCTCTCCATCTGCTTCTCAAGCAGTTAAACATTCCTTGTTCTTATGACACTGCTGATAATGTTTCCAGAGCTGTTGCTTCTGATCAGTCATGAGAAGATTTGGTTATGTTCTTGAAGCTTCAGTGTTATGTATGACAATTTAAACTCTCCTCTGGACAAGGAAGTGTTTTTTTAGCCCTACTGCAGTTCTTTAAGAGACTTGATGAGAGAGTAAAAGTTGATACAAGAGGGTCACACAAATCTTCCAATGTACCTTTTAAAAGGTATATAAACATTTTCCTTCAAACTTGGCTTCCTTTTTCAAAAAAAACACTTTAAATGGCAAGGCACCAACAAACTACAGTTTAAAACATAATGGCAATGAGGCTTCAAAGAGAACAGGAAAACTTCTCAAAATCAAGGACAGTCCACTGTTTGGCTCTTCTGCCTCCCTCCCCCCTCTATCTCGACATCTTCTTTTGTGGCACTAGGTTGTTTCATAGGTTCATCGGTGTAAAGTAGGCTAACAACCATTTGGCCATTATAAGCCCACCCATGTATCCCAATTGTATCCTGCAAGTTTATGTGCCTTAGAGATAATTTTAGGGGTATATGTAAGCTTGGACATGATTTACAGGGTGCCTCTATACATTAGAGACATAGGTGCTAGGTCCAGTATGCATTTCCGATTTCTCATCCACTGGTCAAGGTTTCTCTTGAATAAGGTTAGGCAAGGGCTCTGCCTCGTACAGATGGAAAGTCTGAGACACATATCTGCCCCTTCTTAATATCCTATTTTTGTTGCAAGCAAAGATTAAATACCTAGATTGAGTAGTTTTGATGCTATTCATTTTTAGGATATGCAAACGATCCATCATAGTGGGATCTAAGGATAGCTTTCTATGTCAGGCATAGATCACCTCTTAACAGTTTGTTGGAAACAGAAAATAGAGAGAAGGGCTTTGAGACAGTCTGCATGGGACATGTTGTCTATGCCCTGTATTGTGTTTATTGTGAACCTCTGTGGATGTTCCAGATGTTGCATGTTTCGGGTCAGGTACATACTGAAGAGGGCATTGTACTCTGTGACGGGCCTAATGAGGGCCGAGTGCAGAGAACAATGACTTCTTTGGACCTAGATGCCATACCCTTGCAGCATATAATTATTTCCTTACTACCTTGGACACATGTTGGTCAAAAGCCAGGTTACTATCTAGATGCCGACCCAAAATTCTGACTGCTAGTTCTAGTGGTAGGGGTTTGCTGTCAATGAGATAATTTCCTAGGGTGCCTGACTTCCCAAAAGGTCCTGTTATACATTTCTTGGCATTGAGTTTTAAGCTGTAGCATTGGCACCATTCATTTGTCTGTATTAGCCCTTCCTGTAGAATGTTAGTGTCTTGGGGGGATTATAGGACTTCTCCTAGTTTAAAGTCACCTGCAAACATGGTCAGCCAGCGGCCCTTGAGATTGATCTTGACTTTTGAGAAGTAGATTCCAAAAAGGAGCTGGCTCAGCACAGAACCCTGAGGGACTTTAATAGTGACAGGCCTCTCTTTGGAGGTATTCTTCCCTGTCCTGACTTCCTGGGTCCTATCTACAAGCCAGATGGCCGTCCAGCATGTAAAATATAGGTTTATGCCTGTATCTGTGAGTTTGTTTACAATGCATGAGCAGGATATTGCATGAGATGCCTTAGGCAGGTCGAGGTAGGCAGTATGCACCATTTTGCCCTCATCCATTGCCTTGGTGACCTTCTCAAAAAAGTCCACTAGGTTGAGTAGGCTTGATCTGCCTTGAAGAAACCAAACTGGGTTGGATGTGCTGTATAGTTCCTAGGTTCTGTTGGTAGCCTGCCCTTATGCAAAGAAATGACTGTTGCAGTTCTCCGTTCGCTTGGCACAAAATCTGTTTGGAGGTTATGGTTAAACAGTGATTCCAGCAATACCTATAGGTCATGTTTCAGGCTATTTAAGAGGTCTTCTGTGATATTATCAAGGCCCACAGGTACAGTATTTTTGGCCTTAGAGAGCACATCTAGGAACTGCTCCCTAGTGATAGTTGGGGAGGTTGATGGTAGTTCCTGAGGGGCAGGTGAGGTTGGGGGGGGGTAAAATTGGAGCTGAATTTGTCAGCTAGCAGATTTGCTATATCTTCCAAGTCTGTGTAAGTAGCTCCATGTATAATAGTTTTGCATACTGCTGTGTGTTGCCTTTGAGGTTTTGGACATAGTTAAAGAAAGCGTTGTGGTAGTCCTTTGCCTGGGAAGGCAATCTTTTCCTCAGATTTGGCTTTAGTAGATTTAGTTTGCCCTCTTATTTGTTTGTTTAGATTGATGAGAATGTTTTTATCATGCTAGGGGTAGCACTTCCTAATGTCGGCTTTGACTCTTTTTCTTTTGTTGTGCAACCTGTTTGGATTCCACCAGGAAATTTTATTTTTTGAGTTAGTTCTACACTTATTTCTGGTTGGTATAGCTGTCTCTATGCATTTATTGGCATGATTGAACAGGGTTTCTGTGAACAATTTTGCAGAGGCATCTGTGTTCTCAGGGTTTGTAGGGGCTTGAAGATTTGACAGATTGTCATTTAGTAGTAAGAACTTTGACTTAGAATAGTTCCTTAATGTTATATAGTTAGCTGTGGTCACAGAATTAATTTTTGTTATGAAGTAGACTGCTTTGTGGTCTGACCTTACCAGAGGGGAGACTAGCACCCATCCCCATGTAATTTTAGCATTCTTCCATGTTTGTGAGTACCAGGTTGAGTGTATTTCAGTTCTAGTGGATGTATGGATGACATGGTCCAAGGTATTTGTGTTTACAACATCCAGGAATCTTTGGATCTATAACTATGGGGTTGTGAAGCATCCCAGTTTATAGTGGGGTAGTTGAAGTCACCCATGAAAATGATATTTGCATGAATGGTGAGGACCTTCAGTAAGTCCTGGTATAAAATGGGTCATAGAGAGCGACATACAACTTTCAAGGGTGTGATATGTGACTATGATATGGGACTTTGTCTCTGGAAATCTGGATATATGGAAGCTCAAGCATGTCATCCTATTTGATTAGGATTGAGGTGTTTGTTTTTTTATAGACACTGAGACACCTGAGACACCCGGCCTGAATGTGTGGAAGCTGTTGTAGCTCTGCACTGCCTGGGTGCTCTCTGCTGCTTTAAAACCTGTCTCATTAACTGCATTGATTTCCACGTTCTCCACTGTGAAGAGAGCCTGGAGGCAGTAGAGTTTCTTGTTTAAGCTTGTGGCATTGAGCAGTAACAGCTTAATTTCAATTGATTTGATTTTGCCTTGTCAGGAGGTTTGTCAATTTGGCATTGCCTAAAAAGACACAGTGGTGGAGGATAATGTTTTACCTAGTATTCCAAATACTATAGGGGATAGGTGCAGACCATCCTAGGCAAAGCAGTGTGGTCTATTGACCATAGCCTGCCATTCTGACAAATATTGTACCCCCTTGGAATGACACCAGAAACTAAGCCAACTGAGTTTCAGACAAATGGGTTCTGAAAGTCATTCAGCAGGGGTACACTTAGCAATGGGAGCCCCTCCCTCCTTTTCATGACATTCCTCCTTGCCCTGTAAATCATGTCCCCGCCGTGTTTCCACCAATTCTGGAACAGATTTTTATCTCGGGGGGGGGGGGGGTTATACAGCCAGTGCCGCCTTGGTGAGCAAAGGGTTTTATTAAAGGATTTTTCTGCTGCCAAACAAAGAAGAAACTCTAGAGCCCAGTACTTAAGACAACTTATTTCTCAATCTTTTTGTCAAGATTCCAAAGTTCAAAATGTTATCACTTCAGACATGTTGCCTTTTATTCCTTTACTAGCTTTTATGGTTAAACTAGATTTAAAAAAAAGAGTCTACCATCATATACCCATTGGCAAACATTTCTTAAGATTTTCTGCATCTGGTTTTCACTGTCATTCTTTCTCTTACCCTTTGGACCGTCTGTTGCTCCAAGGGTATTTACAAAATGTCTGGCTCCAGCAATTACTTATTGCAGACCCTGCCCTTGGAAGAGCTTTTCTTTCTTCTGAAAAAGTAGGTGTACCTAAAATTCTTCTTTTTTTTTTTTTTTTTTTACCAGTCAAATTCTAGTATATGCTAAGAAATCTATCAGGATTTTGGGATACATTGGGATACATGGCTTCCATAATTCTTATGATTCCCTTGGCCAGACATCACATGGAAAAAATTCAGTGGTTACTCAGTACAGTCAGGACTCAGTGCATCTACATCCTTTATCTTTTACATCCCTGTTCCAGGATTTGTAAGCAGGGGTGTTCCATGGTGGGCACACCTGTTATCTTAAAATGCAAGTCTCTCATTTTGCCCACCCTCCTCCTGTTCAGTCTGTCGCAACCAATGCTTCATACCTGGCATTGGTAAAGGTGTGAAAGTGCAAGGTTTGTGGAACAAACAAGTCAGACAAGAGCACATAAATGCCAAATAGATGTTGGCTGTGATAAATGCTTTGAGAGCCCTAAGTCATCTCTGGTCTCCAGGACTTCTGCAAGTTTTCACAGACAACACCATAGTGATGTGGTATGTAAACAAGTTTGGGGGGGGGGTACCATATCTTACCACCCTTGTAGACTAACTGATAGCCTGAAGGTAGACACTCAACTCAGTTTGACTCTTTAGTCTTCATACATTCCATCAGAGCAAAACTTTGTAGACAGAACCTCATGAATGAAAAATGCACTTGAGGGACTTCCTGTAGTTGATCCAAATGTAGAGAACACCTCAACTAGATCGGTTTGCCTCCTTTCAAAACAGACAGCTGTTATAGTGCAATTAAAATGTACATAACATTGATTTACCTGTTATTCTTGAGTCAAGAATAACTCTTCAGGACGTGCAAAACATTTCCTCTTTTATTTAAGTCAGCCAGATGTCAGCGCTGGGAGACTACCTTTACAAAATTTTCAAGTCAGTCTCAAGAAGCAGCAAAAACATACAGTTTTTATACTTGTTTTTTATCAGTAACGTGCATTCAATATTCTGGGTTTCATATTAGTTAACGAATAGGGTCTCTGCAGACCCTCTTGCTTCTCTCTTAGTGCTGCACGTGAACACTTAACAGCCATGTTTTTAGTAACAATAATGCTTTAAAAACACAAGCCACCTGGCCTGGCAACATGTCCTGTTTTTCAACCTTGTATATTTCAGTACCAGTACATTTTATCTCCCCAAAATTCCTTATAACTGCTCAATGCTCATCCCTGGCCTGGGGGGGTCAGAACTCACATAAAAAAATCTCTTTCACATTGTGTTCTTTCCTCCCTTAAGAAAACAGTCTGTGTTGATCATAGTAGATCCCTTAACCCTTTCAGCACTTTCTTTACCTTCAGTCATCTGTTAATACACTTATAGCTTAATATTAGAATGCAGTTGTGAAACAGTTAATAACTACAATAAGTATCTGTGGTTTGCATAACTATGCATTTATACTACATATTATTTTTAACATAAACATTTTATTAAATTCATTTGTGAAGAAACTGTAAGTTAATTTGCAATTTGTGAAGAATAATCATGAGAAATGCATTATTTTCTCTAATAAATCCCCCTTTGACGCTATCGGTGTCATACAATACACAATTATATTTTGATTTTTCTTAAATTGATAAAATATGCTTTAGCATCATAATATTCATCATCTGTAGTGATTGAATTTTCATTCACGGTTAAGTTCATTATCAGGTATAAGTGGCATTTCACGTACAGTTGAGATTATGCATTTTGTGATTATAGCTTTTATAACAGAAAATATTAAAACAGCCAAAAGAATAATACCAATTACTGTAAAGGTATATTGTAATATACTAGTTCCCAGGTTATCAAATACACTACCCAACCATCCAAAAAGCTGTCCAATTTTTAGAAGTGCTATTCAAATCTTTGGCACTCTGCTCCATGAAATTGGACAGCTTTCCTTGTTCATCATGATAGTCACTAATATAAGAACAACAATGACTTCCTTTATGGGCACAAGCTTTATATTGAATGCCAATCAATTCTGCAATACCACAGCTTGCATTTCGGTCATTTCCTGATTTGCCATTCTGATGTGATGTGAAGTATGGTTAGCTATCTACTGAAGAATTTGAGCAAGCATTGTCCTTTGCACTCCATATTCGGGAGTGAAAATTGAAAATGCTTACTCCGCCTAGTGGATTAAGCCACTCATTTTTCAGTGCATCTGCTGGAGAGTTCTCAAAATGCTGAATAGCAAGAGTAATATAGCCCACAGAGCAACACTCTGACCAGTTTGTGGGTAACCAGGGGTAAGCACAATCACCACAAATGTAGTAACGATATTCTATCATGCCCATGCCATGCCCCAGTCATAGATTTTTAACTGTGGAGTTCAACACACTTTCCTGTCTAGTGTCATTACATTTGCTGATTTCCACCGGCACAGTCACATTTCTGACATAACATTTATTTCCACGATTTGTGGTGGCAAGCTGAAGAGACACCACCTTTGAAAAATTAGTCACATTATGCAAGGTAAGACTAGTATTACTAAGATCTTTTTCAAATGTTACCTGTGATGCAGGAAGAATCCCTGTTCTGGAATCATGAGATGTATACAAACACACCCAACAGTTTGCCACATTTAAGTCCACAGCATATTATCAAAGAACCAACTATTTTCTCTAAACCAGGTTAGAAAAGGACATGGCAACAACAACAAAGCAAAACTACCCATTGTCACAGGATTTATCATAAAGTGTTGTTTAAGTTGATTTCTCCTTAATTCTTAAGTGGGGCAGATAATTCATCCTTCACACTTCGAACTTCTTTCACTGGCAACGATTCATCTGGGGTCCCTACACGACAGGTCTTCTTACTGTGGGATGAGAGAATGTACTTTTTATAGTCATTAATGCTAAGGGAAGTGGCTCTGGCCATTTAAGGTTTGTTTCATCACACATCTTTGAAGTTTCTGTGTCTCTCTTTTTTAAAGGGTCCTGTTAACTCTTTCTACTAATCCAGATGATTGCAGATGGTTTGGACAGTGAAGACTCCTCTTAGGAAAAGAAAACAAATGTCCATAGCTGTGGTCAGGGAATTAAAATGAGTTTCCTGGTCACTATTGATAGTACAAGGTACATCAAATTTGCAGAATCTGCTTTGTAACATGGGTAAGCTTTTACCCATGCAGAAAACATACAAGTCACTACTAATACATATTGTAAATTATGTACTTCAGTCATCTGGACATGTCTGGCTGTACATTAACCAAAAGGTCCCCAAGGTGGTGGTAAGCATGCAGCCTTATTGTTTGCATTTTTGCTAACCTTATACTCTAGGCATGTTGCACAGTTATTAACATACTGAGGTATCAAAGAAGAGACATGAGTGGCATACCAACTTTGGGTATTTTGATTAAATAAAGCTGTCTTACCTGCATGGGCTGGTAAATGATATGCCCTTACCAGATAAGGTAGCAAGGAGGGAGGCACCACCAGTCAGCCGTCGAGATGTTGCTATAAGCCATTGATGGATTTGCTGCATCCATCCTTGAGCCACCTCTGAACTTTTTTCTGTGATGCTTCATCTTGGAAAACTGGCACTTTTTAAAATTAAACCCATCACTACTGTTAGATTCTTGTAATAAAATCACATATAATTTTACATACAATCCTTCAGCAGCTTGATCTGCCAAATTATTTTTTTTAACATCGTATCTATACCCTTTTGATGGGCACTCCATTTAACTATTGTTGTTGTTGTGTCTTTCGGCTTTTCCTGGTTAGGGGTCGCCACAGCGGAACTCCGGTCCGCTAATGATTGGCAGTAGATTTTTACGTGCCGAGTTGCCAGCCCTGATGCACAACCTTCAACAAAGGTATGCCCATTCACGCATGTCTCCACACAGAAGATGCTCTAGCTGAGAATCGAACAGGACAACGTCTTACTGTGAGGCAACAACGCTACCGCAGCACCACCACCGCAGTCACTCCATTTAACTATTAATAAGCAATAACTAATTTCTTTAATTTTTTTTTTTTTTTACTCCATTTAACTATTAATAAGCAATAATTAATTTCTTTAACAACAAAAAGTCTTTTTTTTTATTTTTGTTTTTTGTTAAAGCAAAATATTTTTGTGACCAAATCTTCGTTTTGATCTCTCTCACGGCACCATCTGCAAATAGATTTCATTCGGAAATATGCATAGAAGTATTCTTTAAGTCCTTCCTAGGAGAAAGAAAGTAATTAGTCACAGACGCACACACAATCATGCTCTTTACCATCCTCAACAATAGATAACAAAGATGCAAGATTTAGAACAGAACAGCATTTTAGAGAAACAGATGGCTCAAAAAAAAGTGAATTTCATTTTAAGTAAGAAAGATGATACAGAATGAGGGACAGCTACTGTAAGATCCTACTCTGAGATATTAAATGACCAAGATAATGTACCTGAGGTAACCATAGCTGTAATTTTTTTTTTTACGCTGCCCTTTTTCTGCAAGGATAGTTAAAAGATGTAGGGTATCCTGCTAACATTACTGAATAGAATCAGATGCTATTAGTAAATTTACATAACACAGACCCACCTGGAAATGCCACATCCTTTAAATCTTTCTTTTTTTTTTAGAATTTGAGAAAATAATGAACGAGATTCATTATATCCTTGCGGCAACCATGTGCAGGTATACTGCTGTCCCTTATAAGTAAAAGTAAACAGAAAATGACTTTCAGGATGGCTAGGTATAGAAAAGAATGCTGAACAGAGATCTATTACAGGAAATATTTTGCTGTAGGTGGAATGCAACTAAGTATCGTTGTTGGATTTGGAGGCACAGGAAAAGTTGGTAATACTGCATTGTTTACAGCCCTCAAATCTTGCACAGAACTGTAAGTATTTTTTCAGAGGGAGAATGGGGGGAATTTAATAAAGCCTACATGGTCTTTTTTACCTTGTAGAAGTTGTCGCACCCTGCTTACAAAAACATAAGCTGGTTTGCTATCCAGTAAACACTGCTGAGTGGCATGCATGAGCGAGCCAACACGAGAAGTTTTGTGGCATGCAAGTCACCTCGTAAAGAGGTGAATGTCATGCAAAATGAGGCAAGTAGAGTGATCCAGCAAGCAGATAGGAAGCCTTGCAGACCTTATGTTGGTGTCCTTTACGTACGTGGAGAAATTCCGTGTACATGATTTCAGACAGACAACAGGGGCTGTAAAAATGCAGGCAGATAGACAGAAATGGCATAGCACATAGAGATATGAGCAAAATCCACGTGTCCAAAAACGTAAGGGAAATAATTTAAAATAATTTTATTTTTTTAATGATCTGGGTATGTTTGAGCAGCACACCACAGTGCATAAACATGCTTTTATGGGGGGGGGGGCAACATTTAATAGTATGGGACAGAAATGTATTATAGGACCCTGTGTGTAGTATCTGCAGTGGTGGAATGGTGCTGTTGCTAATGAGGTAGGGCCTGGAACCATCTTGTTTTTGCAGGTTGCGTGCACAGATCCCTATGCAAATGAGGTGGGGTTTACTGAATAGCACAAATGGGTATCCGTGTCCACATATCCATTCCGTGTAGGCACAGAACCATGTTGGTATTTACAAAAGAGGTAGCTGACATCAATTGGGGGTGTGTCTGAGGACTTGTAAGCTAATTGGAGCACAGCTGCACCTTTTTACACAGTGTGCCGCTGTGCTCAGCAGAGGTGTGTGTACATTGGCTGCTAAGCTTTATTTACCTGCAGGGCATGTGTTTCTGCATGTTTGGCGTACCACAGTGCTCTGTGACACCTTTCAGAGGGGTGTGCACAGTGACTGCTGAGCTTTGTTTACCTTTGTGGTGCTTGTTTCCACGTGTTTGGGAGGCATATCGCTGCACATCACTGTGCTGAGTGTATCTAAAAGTCAGTGATATATTAATTACTGATGACTCCTGTTTCACTTAAACTAGGGCCATTAAATCTTCTTAATGATGTACTTGGCAGGTGGAATGCATCATAAGTAGCCAATCACACAGCACCTACAGTAGAGCACTATAAAGTATGCATGCACCCTACATTCTGATTTTTCACCCATACTCTGCACCATTAGAGTACAGACTTGGGAATTTTAACTGAAAGAATGCTAGGGGCTGCTGCGGGTCTGCTACACCTATATGTGCTAGATGCCGAAGTCAGTGCTGCTGACAATGGGCCTTGGCAGAGAAGGAGATGGGTATTCAGGCCCAGGGTAAACTTCCAGGAGCTACATGAGTTGGAGATTGTAGAGCGTGCTACAGGGTGGACAGGGACATACTACAAGAGCTCACTGAGCTCTGCCATCCTCAACTCAGACCCAGAGCCAACAGAGGGGAATCCATCCCAGTGGAAACAAAGGTATGTGTAGCCGTTAGGATAATTGCTACAGGTACCTTACAAAGACCAACTGGGACATGTTGGGGGTCTCACAGGCATCAGCATCCAAGGTACTCCACCAGTTACTGGATGCCATGCTACCAAACGCTTGTGAGCACATTTATTTTCCCTTCACCCCTGAGGCGAGGGCCAGCAATATGCAACACTTCTACCATGTAGCACACTACCCTGAGGTACTGGGTGCCATAGATTGCACTCATGTACCCATCAAGGTACCACCCGGTGAGGAGGGTAGAATGTATGTCAACCACAAGGGGTACTACTCCATCAACTGCCAGGTCATGTGCAATGCCTAGGACATTATCACAAGTCTGTGTGCTGGCAGCCCTGCTAAATATCATGACTCCCATATCTGTTACACATCGCAGCTGTAGCAGATGTTTGCTAGGGGGGACATCCCACACGGCCATTTACTGGGAGATGCTGGCTATGCTCTGGAACTGTGAAAGATGACGCACATCAGAAATGCACACACACCCACCGAAGAACACCATAATGAGGCACATGCACAAACTACGAACATCGTACAGCATGTGTTTGGGCTGCTGAAGTCTCTGTTCCGGTGCCTCGATATAGCTCGTGGAGCCCTGCAGTACTCTCCAGCCACATGTGCACATATATTCACAGTGTGTGCCATGGTACCCAATATGATCCTGTGGAAACAGCTGCAGCAGGGTCAGCAAAGGGAAGGAATACACAACCCCCACCGCAGCCACACTTACAAGAGGACTCAAAGGAAGAGCCCCCTGATGATGTCCCTGTAGACAGATGTAGGCATGCCCAGTATGCCCTGGCATTGGCTAAGAGAGGCAATGCACAGCAAATTCGCTGACAACCTAGGGCCCTAGGCACTGACAACTTACCCCTACTCACATACATATAGCAAACGGGTTGATGCCAGTCAACCCACACAACCTGTACCTGTCCATGTATTGGTTGTGTACTGATTGCATCACACAGAGTCAGGCCCGCACTACAGGGGTCTCAATTGATGCATTCACAAGGTAAGTCTCTAAGCTGCACACCAATTATAAGGATTACTATAATATAGCTTATGTATGGATCTGCTGCTGTTATGCAAGGGAATATAGTGGGCTAATTTGATAGTGTGCGTTCTTTAATAGTCACTAGGCCTCATTGTTGAAATATTCCCTACCTCAGTTAAGGGAGATGTTAAACAGTGGGCTCACATGATATTTGGACTACTCTATATCCCAGCAGGTCATGTGCCGTTGTTCCCCCACCTACAACACAGCAGTGTACCCATACAACCGCTTTAACAGAAAATCACCTATGGTATATCAGTGGACCAGGCAGTCTCAGGGCTGTAACATAGGTATTGCTCACACCATTGTATATCTTTCCTCATGTAGGATAACAATGTACATATTTATGCTGTTGATTGTGTGATGAATGACTCCTGTCTATCTGGTGACCTCTGTGTCTCAGTGGACTAGGGAAGCTAGCATGGGTGATGGTGTTGATGGTTCTAATCTGGAATTACTCCCATATTTGCATTTGAGGTAGTAGTATGTTGGTGTTTTCACAGCTGTCTTATCTCTTACTGCAAGAAATATGGACAAAGCCATTAAGACTTGGATGACAAAGGCCCAAACATAGGGTCAGATTTCAAATATTTTCCCCATAAACTTAGAAAATCACTGAAGTAAAGGTGTTGCATTATTAGATATATTCTGAAGGATATAACGTCTGAAACAATGTTTGTTTCTAATTAGTATAATGTAGTGATGTCAATATTCAGTACTTCACCAGAAGACTACAAATGTTTGAGGAGCAGACCAAACATACGAGGCAAAACTCTGGACGATCTGTGGAAATCAGGACAGTTGAGAGGTATGCAGACTTTGTCTGTTGATGGTGTAACATTACCGACCACAGTCACAGATTAAGTACAGCACATAGCTAGGCAATGCTGTGGACAGTTTGAGTGAAGTGCAGTACTGCAGAAATAGGGGCAGATGTTAATGTCTGTAATATAAAAAATCCAGGACTGGAGTACAGGTAGGTGTGGACTGGAGTCACTTTTAGTACTGACAGTCCCACTGGGCATGCCCATACACTTAGTTAAAATGAGCGCAGTGCTGTTCCCCCTTAATCAAAATGACCTGTTATGTATAAATGTCTGTACAGACATATGTATATATATATATATATATATATATATATATATATATATATATATATATATATATATATATATATATATCAGTCTGTCACTATCTCTGTCTCACATGCATAGTATAGCTATCACTATGTAGTGACAGATGTGTACTAATATATATATATATATATATATATATATATATATATATATATATATATATATATATAGCTATATCTATTAAAATGATACAGGCACCCCCCCTCATATATCTGCATAATGCATGTACGTATCATACACACGTGCAGCTACAGTTATATATGCATCACTGTTATACAAAAAAATGTGTGTGGATGTCTGTATTGTCTGTCATACCCTTATAATGGTGAGTAAATCTCCACTGTCACACAGCCATGCTGCTCCTCAAAGGATCCAAGCTAAGGGTGCAGCAGTACAAATTCCCCTTAGCTGCAGACCCCTGTGCCTGCTGGATGTCACCATGTAGACAGACACATATGAGCAGGTGCTGTAATGTATAATGTCAGTGCATGTATGGACAGGGCAACTTGTCCCTGCCCACAGGTATGCCTATGTAACTGCAAGGAGCCACATATGGCCATACTGGTAACTGTACACACACAGCTATCCCACTGCTAGGATACTATATGCAGATAACAGTATGAAGCAATATCACACTGCAGGCCACAGATGCTGGTCATCACAGGCCTAGTTTGTGTAATGCACAAGTACTGTGCCTGCAGTCACGCATACAACAGACTAAACATGGCATGTGTGATAAGTACGGTGATCTATAGTGTATAAGATTAGATAGGTAGGGGTTCTAATCTCATTCCAGCCCACTTGGTGCATGACTGTGTTAGGGATGTTTATGGCTCCATGCAGGGAGGTTTCAGTTCCTACTGTGTATCTTCCGTGTATCCATGATACGACGAACATGTCACCTGTGCTATACACCAGCAACATCAGTGTGGTGTGCATAGTACATGCTAGTGAGACAGGTGTGTAACACAGGCAGTACATCCTACATGAAACAGGCCCCCCATGGATGTCATGCACACATCTGCTATAACACACATCATGTGCAGGTTACACATTCGGATGCAGAACACAACAATCATAATTGTTGCAGGGCAACTGTTGGTATTGGATGCAGGATGTATGTAGATGCGTCATCTCCATCAAAACCCTGGTGGCACTTATGAAGGATAGGCAGACCTCCTCACAGATTGGGGATGCATGAGTATGCTGAATGCCAACATTTTCCTTGTTAACCTTATATGAACTCGTGGAGCCATGCAGTTATATTGCTGTACTTTGCTGACATATGTCTGCTGTGGTGACATATCCTGTGCTGCTTTGTTTCTGCTGTGTATCCATAGGTTATCCCAACAGACTCATGTAACAGAAACATAAACAGGCCTGTGACACACCTGTCATTATGTTGTTGAATTGGCTGTATAGTTACACAAGAACCACACAAGGTGCACATATGTATGTGGCGTATACATGACAAATGGCAGCATACAGTATCTCTCATTAACTACTAAAGTGGCATGGTGAACCAACACTGCATTACCTAGTTCATGTTAAGTAGTATAGTCACCCTGTGCATCAGACATATAGCCTCATTTCCCTGTATCGATGTCAAGGACGACATGGATGTGGCACAGGTATCACTTCCAAAGGGTGTTGTGTGGGGATGCAGGTGGCTTTAGGCTGGCCCAAATGGTAGATAGCATGTATGTGAGTTGGAGGGAGCGTGTAAGATGGAACATGGAGAGAGGTTGTGTTTGTAGTTGACCTGCATTTGACAGTGTGTGTGGGCATGCACATGGTCAATCTCAGTGCTAGCCCTACACATGTGTATGTTGTACAGCTGTGGTCTGTACATGGTAGAGTTGACAGTTCAGTCTCCAGCCCCGAACATGGGAATTGGCACTGCCAGGAGTTGCATTGGCACCTCCATGCCCAAGGTCAGAAGTGGTGCTAGTACCTGGACTGTAGCTGCTGTCCTCTGGGACCGTGTCACCCACGGGCTGCCCAGGACCACAAGCCCATGGCCTGCCACATCATGGTGTGAACAGCACACTCCCCTCTGTAATGCTGGATTACTGCCACTACAGGAGCATGAGTGTGCATGGTCACATGGACTCTCAGCAGATGGTGTTGCTGACCTACATCCACAGGTCAGATGCTCAACCATAACCACACATTCCAGCACAATGTGCAGTCCAAGGCAGACACTGTCTCCGACCACCATCTGTTCACTGCATCAGCCAACCAATCCAGGGTGGAGGCTGTCATGGATGTCAGACTTTGTGGCATCCACAACCCTAAGCATATGCCTGGTGTTCTGTTCAGAATGTGCCTGTGCCTCCATGATGGCCCGAAACATGCTCCCGGGTGATCCATGATGTAACACCTGCAACAGATGTTGGATGGACAGCAGGCCTCTTACAAGCACCCCTGTCAGTCTGCCTGTGTGGGACCTTGCCACCTCTCTGGCTATGGCCAGTGTCTACACTCACTGGAGCTGTAGTTGCCAAACTTTCTTGTTCAGTATTTCCACCGTCTGACTGACCAATATCTGCGGCCTTTGGGGATAGGGTATGTGTGGGCATACAGACTGTGTGTGGTGACAGTGGGGGCAGAAGAGTGAAGTCTACCTCTGGGACAGATTCAGCCCCCGACACCCCAACCTGTGCCTCACTGTGGCCACCATCAGTTTTTTAAGGAGACACTGACATCAGGTTGTGTAGGGGACAGACTCTAACCCCTACTATCACCTGCAATAATAATGAAAAAACAGTACATTAATACTTGCACTATTATGTACAAAAAGCATCTAAGGGTCATAACAATGAAGACCCACAACTGAATTAACAGTCAAACAACCTCCTTCTCTTTCTTCATCCACAAAGCACTACCTTGGAACACAATTCAAATTCAACTCAGAACCTTTATAACCATCACTTAAAGTAAATCAAGTCAAACATGACCAGTAATATTTACCTTTTCCTTAGTCAGTATGACACTGTAATTGAAAAAACAGCACATAAAACCCTGTACAACTTTCTTCACAATTGTATGGAAATACACATTTCACTGCCTAATGTATTTGCCTTCAACGTGTTATATTTTATAAGGCATTTTAGGTTCCTTGCCTCCTTTAAACCAGGAGCCTTAACTGCTCTTACCTGTAACTGCCAAAATGTATCTGTTGGTTGAACTACACTCCTGTGACTACCCCATCTTGAAACCTCAGCTACCTGTTCCAGACTGGCATTTAAAAACATTCTACGCTTTCTACACATGTAATTACGTGTACATATGGCATTATTCTAGCCCTTAGCTGTACTAGACTATAATTGTTCCTTAACAAAACAAGTGTCATACTTAACCAGTGGCAAGACCATGGCCTTGGGCAATACCTGACAGACCTGTGAAAAATTGAGGGTGGGGTAATGTCAGTACCACTGCATGTTGCAGTTAATATGTCCATATATATCACATTTACAGTAGCTACTCTGTTAATTGTATTGGTCCTAATGTGCATATGAGTGTATACCTGAGGTTACACCCCCCCCAAAGGACAAAGACCTGACCCCCACATAAATGTATCTACAGCCTGACACACTGTTGCAGTATTACAACGCTGATCACAGTAAACTTACCTGCATGATCCTCAGCTGTGGAAACTGTGGCACCCACCTCCAAGATGTACTGTGTGATGGATGCCTGAGAGCTGTCGCGTGTGCCTAGGTATGCCAGGAATTCCTCAGTAGCTGAGAATTGTTGTTCTGCTGCAGGCCATCCACCAGTGACAGCACGATCCCTGGCTATATCTGCTGCCCGTCAATGTGCAGTATTAATTGTATTGGTTACCCGATGTTGAACCTGCTTGTATGTTGTCCTGCTGGCCACCAGTGACAGCATGATCCCTGGCTATATCTGCTGCCCGTCAATGTGCAGTATTAATTGTATTGGTTACCCGATGTTGAACCTGCTTGTATGTTGTCCTGCTGGCCCATGGCATTAACATCACAAACAAGGTCTGACCACAGTGCAGCCTGCTGTTCCCTATTATGTCTCCCCCTGGATAACTGTATGTCATGATGCTGGCTGCCTTAGTCCTTGCAAGATTATCTCATTCTCTGCATCCGAGAAGGGCAGGTGTCTGTGATGAATTATTCTGAAAGACTACACAAGGGTAACTCATTGCAGGATCAGATACATGGATGTCCACTATGTACAGATACAGCAAGGGCAACATGGCTGGCAGTATCCACTGCTTGCTCACACATGGCATAACCCACAGTGTGACAACATATTACGTGTGTGGATACAACCAAGATTGTACCATTACTGAGGTATTCCCTGTGTGCCATGACAGCTTCTGCTATTTTTCATATGCCCAACACTCCAGTCCACTGTGGTGTGTCCCATAAGACCAACCACATAATATGTCATAGAAGCAGTGCCAGACAAATAGCAGTAGGGCTGTAACAACCACTATATAGGGACAGTCTGACAACACCAGTGTGCCACACTGACAAAAGACAATACCACCCTGACGTATTGTATGTCTCCTGTAGATGTACGTCAGCAGGATATCACTAACATATCTTTACCACAGGTCTATGTCTGGCTTACTGCTGTAATCCCTATTCCTCATACCTCTATCCTCCCATCTGAATCCTTTTATACACAAAAAACAGTTACATACCTGCTAGAGTGCAGTACTGTTCTGTTGAACTGTATGATCTGAAATAGGGACTTTATTTGTCAGCAACCTGTGGGTCTTGGATCCGATATCGGATCCGAGCCGACAACTTGTTTCATAGCTAATGGATCCGAGCTCCTAGCTCCTCCCCTCACCCATAATCCCCTGCCAACCCTCCATGACCTCAGATCTAGTTTGCCACGCTTGTGAGTAGCTGGATTTTCGAGCTCTTTGCGAGTATTTCAGATAAGTGAATTTTTTCTCTCACTTTCCCCTGTCATTAGCTTAAAAAAAAAGTGTGTAAGAGTCAGGTCCCCTGTATTTTTTTATCTTTTATATAGTTTTTTTCCTCCCTTCTCTGGCCGTTAGAGTGTGTGTGTTTGTTTTTTGGGGCCTGTGTGTCTGTGTAGTCCTTGTTTTTTTTCCTCAAGTATGGCTGAGGCCCCAAAAGCCTTTTTTTCAAAATGTACCGAGTGTGGCCATAAGCTCTCCCCGGCTGATGGCCACACTCGGTGCGTTCGGTGCCTTGGGGTTGAACACCTCTCCTCAGGCTGTACCATTTGTGCAGCGTTCAACCACAGGGCACTTAAAGAGCGGAGGTCGAAGCTGGTCCTGGTGGGACTTTTGCCCCCGGACTCGGCTTCGGCCCCCGCTCCTCCCGTGGCACTACCACAACCTGTGGTGATAGCCACTCCTGCCCCCCTTCCTTCGGCCGGGACTCAAACTCCCGCTAAAGCGCCGGGGGACAGGGAGGCCAGGAGGGAGAAACGGAGGGAGAAGCACCACAAGCGGCGGGCCGAGGCCTCCGCTTCGGCCCCGCCGGCTAAGTGGACTTCTCCCTCCACAGCTTCTAGGTCTCCTCCTCCTCGGCTCTGATCTCCTTGTTTCTCCCCAGGACCCGAGAAGGAGGAGGCCCAATCTCCATCGAGGTCATCGAGGCGGCATTCCAGGCCTGCCTCGGTGGCCTCATCAAGATCGACTTACAGTATGTCAGATGCAGACTTGGACTGGATGATGCGAAGGTTCATCCAGGCCCAGCTGCAGATGGGAGTGCTCTTTCCCCCCCCCCCCTTCGGGGGGGAGCTCGACACCCTTTTTTGCTCCAATTGCTCCTTCTCCTACCCACTACCCGGGTTCAGAGCGTTCGGAGCCGGGCAGAGTCGGAGCCGGGGGTGGGTCGGCGCCAACAGTACTTGGTACTTCAGATCCGACCCTGCCCTCGAGTCTGTCGGATCTGACCTCTCGGAGCCGTGGGCTGAGCTTCGGATCCGAGGGATTCAGTGTGCCTTCGGCTCTGTCCAGGTCAGAGCACACTGGTCCTTCGGATCCGACGGTCTCGGAGACGTCTCCGATCCCTTCATCGGATCTGAGTGGGAGTCTGCTCTCGGAGCCCGGGGAGAGCAGTTCCCCCTTGGCCTTCGATGTAGTGGAGAGGGCTCTGTCGAGAGCATCCGGACCCCCGGCCCTTGTCTCGGCTCCACCCTGCACTCCCTCTCTGCTGGGCCAGGCTTCCATCACCCGGCCGCAGGGACAGCCTGCTTCGATGTCCCAGGTTGTTCCATTGGAACAGGATGTTGCTGGCGAGACCTCCTCGGACAGCCCCCCGAGGAAGTGCCTCGCAAGCACAAGTGCAAGGGGAGGCACGTGGACTCCCCTGAGTTCTTAACCGAGGACACGGACTTGGATGAAGGGGAAGGCTCCCCAAGATCACCCCCTGAGGATGTCTCCTTTGGAGACATCATGGAAATGCTTAGGATCAGAGGTGGGTGGTCTGCCCCCAAGGCTTCCTCCGACAAGTCCGTGTTTCTGGAGGCATTCGAAGCAGGCCCGTCTACCTCTTGGGTGTCCCCTCCGGCCGAACCCCTGGTGGACCTTATTACCACCAGGGTGTGGAAGGACCCGGACACCGTGGAGCCAGTCCCTAAACACCCGGACAGGATACTGAGTCCCCCCGCAGACCGGTCCCACTGGAGCAAGGGTCCCCCCGTAGATGCCATGTTGATGGTGGCAGCCACGAAGAGGGAACTAGCTCAGGAGAGCCCCTCAGTCCATCCACCGAGCAAGGAGTCCCGCTCGATGGATCAGTTAGGGAAGCGAGTTTTTAGTTCAGCAACCTTTTCGGTAAGGTCCCTGAACTATATGGCACACGTCATCAGGATGCAGCGGGATCTTATCAAAGAATACGCTACCTCCCCCCCCTGAGTCCATGTCGGCGGAGGACAAACAGTTGTACTCCACCCGAATGGCCACTCTGAGGTCCATTTCGAATACCTCTATGCGGCTATTGTCCCACACCACCGAGGGAGCTGCTAGAGCTAGCAGAGCAGGCCTAGTCATGAGACGTCAAGCCTGGCTCCGGCATTGCGACTTTGCGGAGCCCTTTAAAGCATCCTTTGCGAATGCCCCTTTTCCTTGGTTCTGCCCTGTTTGGCAAAACAGTTTGCAAGACGCTAGTCCAGAGCGAGAAGGACAGGAAGACGTTGTCTGCCGTCGAAGTCCGCTTCTCTGCTCCCCAGCGGTCCTTTTCGAAGAACCAAAAGGGTCAGAAGAAGATGTGGTTCCGGAAATCGCAACATTCCCAACCCGCTCCGGACAACCAGTCCTTCCGTGGCAGAGGAGGACAGGGAGGATGCCGCCCCAGGGGCAGAGGAGCTCCGAGGAACTTTGGGTCCAGAGAATCCTTCTCTGACCGGCCCACACAGCAGCCCTGAAGGGTTGCCCGGCTGCTCCACTCTGGAGGCAGTCGGGGGGTGCTTCTCGGAGCACCTAGTGGCATAGGAGTCCATCACGTCAGACCGCTGGGTGCTTCGAATTATATCCAGAGGGTACAAAATTCCAATGCTTCATGTCCCCAAAATCAGGAACCTCCCCGATGTACCACCCGATCAGAGGGAGGCTGCAGCCACAGAAATCCAGCAGCTGCTAGGAAAAAGAGCCATCCAGCCCGTCCCCCAAGACCAGCTCGGATTAGGGTTCTACTCCAGGTTCTTTCTGGTGCCAAAAAAGACGGGGGACTTGAGACCAATTCTAGACCTTTCCCGTTTAAACCTGTCGGTAACCAAGGAAAAATTCCGAATGGTCACTCTTCAATCTATTCTCCCCCTCCTACGGGAGAATGATTAGATGTGCTCTATAGACCTCAAGGATGCGTACTACCACATTCTAATGGACAGACGATCCAGGAGGTTTCTCCGCTTCTGGCTGGGAGCCAGTAACTACCAGTTCATGGTCCTTCCCTTTGGCCTCACCACAGCCCCCGGGTGCTCACCAAGGTGTTAGCAGTGATAGCGGCCCACCTGAGACTCCAGGGAATGCAGGTCTTCCTGTACCTGGACGACTGGCTCCTGACCGCCCCAACAAGGCATCTACTCTGCTCAGCCAGAGATTACTTTCTCCGCCTAGTCCCCCAATTAGGCATCACGATCAATGCGGACAAATCTTCCCTTGCTCCGACACAAGTCATAGAATTTATAAGAGCCAGAATAGACACCAGAGATCTACGAGCCTTCCTCACTTCGGAACGACTACGGAATTTGCAACTTCATGTGCGGGCCATCCTCCAGTCATAAGCCCCACCGGCGGAATTGGTCCTGAGGGCGCTGGGCTCCATGGCGGCAGCGATAACGCTCCTTCCATGCACCCGCCTGAACATGAGGGTACTGCAGTGGACCCTTCTAGTGCAATGGTCCTTTCAGTCCTTTCCTCTCCATCACCCCATTGCTGTCAGCAAGGCTTGCAGGAGAGCCCTGTTATGGTGGCTTCATGCTCCGGATCTCCATACGGGCCGACCCTTCTGCACTCCTCCCCCTCTCGCCACGGTGACCACGGATGCCTCCCGCCTCAGGTGGGGGGGGGGGCATTATTCAGGCAGGACAGACCAAGGCACGTGGAACGATACAGAGACCTCCCTGCATATCAACGTTCTGGAGATGAGAGCGGTGCAGTACGCGTTGCAAGCACTTCAGAATCTTCTCCCCATAGGAACTATTGCAATTCAGGAGGGGGAGAATAGATTGATCAGGTTTAACGGAACATGTCTGTTGGTCTGGTACATCAACAAACAGGGGGGAACCAGGTCTTACCCTTTATGCCACGAAGCCATGAGAGTGTGGGAATGGGCGATTTCCACCAACCGCTTTCTGATTGCAACGCACATTCTGGGGGGGGCCAACATCCTAGCGGACAAACTCATCCGCACCATTCTTTCCCCTTACGAGTGGTCTCTCAACCCACTAGTAGTGAAGCAGATATTTGCAATATGGGGGCAACCCTGCTGCGATCTCTTTGCCTCTCCCTCAAACACCAAATGCAACAATTTCTTCGCTCTGATTCAGGGGAAACTCCAAGAGACGCTCTGGTGCATGCTTGGCCGCCCGGTCTACTTTATGCCTATCCTCCTCTATCCCTGATGCTACAGCTCTTACAGAAAGCCTCGTGGTTGGGGAGCAGGATGATCCTCATTGCCCGATTCTGGCCTCGGCAAACTTGGTTCCCTTACCTGTGGTCTCACCTAGTGAATCCCCCCTGGATTCTGGATCCCAGTCCGGATCTAATCTTCCATCCATCGGGCTTGTCGACCCCAAATCTGGACAGTCTGAAGCTGACAGCTTGGTTGCTCCAGTTCCACTCATAGTTAGGACTCCCGGTATCTCTTCACCAGTCAAAGCCATCCTCATGGCAGCGCATAAACCTTCCACCAGGAAAGTGTACCGCAGTAAATGGAAACGTTTTTCCATCTGGGTGGAGCATCATAATCTAGATCCCTTTACGGCCCCTCTTCCATCTATACTTGACTTCCTAACCGGACTTTTTCAGGAAGGCGCTAGTTGCTCAACCGTCAAAGTACAATTGGCGGCCATCTCCCATTACCATGTGGGACATGACACAGGGCCCTTGATGTCGGCCAAATTGTGTAAAACCTTTCTCAAGGGTACTTTTCTGCTCAGACCCCCTATCAAAGAAGCCGTACCCCCTTGGGATCTTTCACTAGTTCTTCAAGCCTAACTGCTCCCCCATTTGAGCCTGCCACTTCAGTGGATCTCAAATACTTGTCCTGGAAAACAGCATTCCTTGTAGCCATTACTTCAGCGAAAAGAGTTTCGAAACTTCAAGCCCTTTCTGTGAAGCCTCCTTACTTGATTTTTCATCCGGACAGAGTGTACCTCAGGGCCAATCCCTCCTTCCTTCCCAAAATAGCATCAGAAACCAATATAAATCAATCCATAAATCTACCGGTCTTCTTTCCTAAATATCAGAATAAAGGAGAGTACAAGCTGCACTCATTAGATGTTCATAGGCAGCTACGTTTTTATACTCCTAGGACTGCTGGTCACAGGCAATCCGACCAGCTGTTCATTTCCTTTGCCAAATTCAATTTGGGGAAAGCAGTCTCAAAAATCTCCTTGTCACGCTGGATTTCCCAATGCATTCTTTTAACATACCAAGCTTCTGGGAGACCTGCACCTGAGGAGTTTGCACACATTCCACCCGTTCCATCTCTACTTCTGCTGCCTTCAAATCTAGAGTTCCGTTGGATGATATTTGTTCGGCAGCCACTTGGGCCTCATCTCATACCTTTGTTAACCACTACAAACTGGACGTAATTTCTAGAGGGAGAGCATCCTTTGGCTCTGCGGTGCTCCGCAATATCCTTCCATGATGGCCACCCATGATTCAGGTAGCTGGGGACTCTGTCCCACAGGTTGCTGACAAATGAAGTCCCTATTTCAGATTAAGCAGTTATGTACTCACCATAACGTTCCATCTGAGTAGGTGGCTTCATTTGTCTGCAACTATCCCCCCCTCCTTCCCCCTGGCCTTCAAAATGGATCTATGTAGATTGTTTATTGGAATACCCTTTTTGGGTATCTGTAGAGGGGCAAACTTGATCTGAGGTCATGGAGGGTTGGCAGGGGATTATGGGTGAGGGGAGGAGCTAGGAGTTTGGATCCATTAGCTATGAAACAAGTTGCCGGCTCAGATCCGATATCGGATCCAAGACCCACAGGTTGCAGACAAATGAAGCCACCTACTCAGATGGAACGTTATGGTGAGTACATAACTTCTTATTTGGTAAAGTTTTACAAAGGCGTGCTCTTTGTAAGTAAGGTATCTTACAGAATGGATCCCCATAGCCAGCTGCCTGGCTTTTAAACGTGCTCCCCATCAGCAGGTGATTACCTCTAAACCAATCTGTGGTTCTGAAATGCTGATTGCAGGCAAAGCAGCTGAATTGCACTATCATTAGCCAATGGCATGTAAGCACTGTGCAAATATATAAGGCCTTCATGTAGACCTGGGCCCCTTTCTTAGCCATTGAGATGGACACTGCTGGGGTGAGGAGACTACATCATCACCAAGGGTAGGTCAGTAGCAGAAGCCTTTAAATAGAGCTGTGTGTACCACAGGCTGCAGCTGCTGCTACAGGTCATAGACACAGGCTGTGTGTGTGAACAGTTTGGAGGAGGACAAGCTGTAGGTGTATCTCTCAGCCCTTTTGTAGAGGCAGTGCCAGGATGAGTGTACCCTTTACATTCCAATTAAGACATGTTTAAGGTATGGATGTTAACTTTGTAAATAACTGAGTACTATGCAACATACTGTACTGCTATACGGATATGTGGAGTGCTTCCCTACCTGCAGGGCTATGACTTTCTGCACTGAAAAGCGGCTGTTTAATTTGCAATGCTTTGTGTGGTTAAAGGATGTGTTAGTGATCCATTAATTGCTGTCTTCAGAATAATGTAATTGAAGTGCAGCACAACACTGGATTTGAACCCAGGACTGTCTGTGGCAAAATGTACTGTATGCAAGTAATTTAACAGACTGAGCTACTGAGTCACTGCTACAGTAGGTATATTTGCAAGATATATGTGCACATATACAGGCTGTGACAAACTATCTGAAGTAGTTAACTTCATTTGTTCATCAACCTGTGGGTATCGGTTCCAAATCGGATCTGAGCCGGGAGCTTTATTCAGCTAAGATCCGAGCTCCAAGTTCCTCCCTCTTACCCATAACCCCCTGCCATCCTTCTCTTTCCCCAGATCTCGTTTGCCGCTGCTTATTCAAGCACCTAGAATGAGTTCCAGGCGTAGGGTTTCGTGAGTTTTTGAAGAAAATGTCCTTTGTTTTTTACCTAGTTTTCAGCTTAATTGTTAACGAGTGAGTGTTGTTCCATTTGGTAGTTGATTTAGCTAATTTGTGTTGCTAAAACCTTGTATTTTCTCTAGTCTCCCTCTTCCCGTGTGTGTGAAGGTGTGTTTGGGTTAGGCCCCTTTTTACAACTATGGCCGAGGCCCCTAAAACTTTCTTTTCTAAATGCACCAAGTGTGGCCATAAGCTATCCCCGACAGATGGCCACACTCGGTGTGTTATCTGCCTTGGGGTTGATCATCTTTCTTCGGGCAAAACAATTTGTGCAGCCTTCAACCCCAGGGGCTTTGAGGGATAGGAGGTCAAAGTTGATTCTGGCGGGACTCCTGCCCCCTGACTCGGCTTCGTCCTCTTCTCCCTCGGCGGCACCGGCTGCTACCGCAGCAATGCCGCCTTCCATCCCTGCTCCCCTGGCTGGGACTCACCCTCCCACCGAGGCTCAGGAGGAGAGGGAATCTAGGAGAGAGAGAAAAAAGGACAGGCACCACAAGCGGCGAGCCGAAGCTTCCTCTTCGGCTCCACCAGCGAAGCAGTTAGTCTCTCCTAGGGCCTCCAGACCTTCTCCTTCCCGGCTCCATTCACCCCGTTTTTCCCCGGGGCCGGAGGAGGAGGAGACCCGATCACCTTCAAGGTCTTCGAGGCGTCACTCCAGGCCTGCCTCGGTGGCCTCATCAAGATCAACCAGAAGCTTGTCAGATGCAGATATGGACCGGATGATGCTTGGGTTTCTCCAGGCCCAACTGCAGATGGGAGTGATCCTGCCTCCCCCCCCCCCTCTGGGGGGGAGCTCGACCTCCTTTTTCACCCTGATTGCTCCTTCTCCGACTCACTTCCGGGGTTCAGAGCCATCGGATACAGACAGCATCGGAGCCGGGGGAGGCTCGGCGCCGATAGTACACCTTTCTTCGGCTCCGACCGCACCCTTGAGCTTGTCTGGTCCCTTTTCGGATCCGAGCTCCAGATCCGGAGGTGTTAGTGTGTCATCGGCTCCGTCTCGGTCGGAGCACACTGGCCCTTCGGATCTGACTGCATCGGCACCGGCTCCAGTCCGCACCTTGGATCCGAAGGGGCTGCTCTCGGAGCTTAGAGAGAGCAGTTCTCCTTCAGCGTTCGATATTGTGGAGAGGGTCTTATCAAGGGACTCGAGGCCCCAGGCTCCTGCTGCGGTTCCACCCATCACTCCCTCTCAGATGGGCCTACCTTCCATAACCCAGCCCCAGGGACAGCCTGCACCTATGTCCCAGATGGTTCCCTTAGCGGAACAGGATGTGGTTGGTGAGGCATCCTCGGACAGCCCCTCCCGAGGAGGTTCCTCACAAACGTAAGTGCAAGAGGAGGCACTTGGACTCACCTGAGTCCCTGACAGAAGACACAGACTTAAAGGAAGAGGAAGGTTCCCCAAGGTCACCCTCCGAGGACGTCTCCTTCGGAGACATTATGGAAATGCTGCGTATTAGAGGGGGATGGTCAGCCCAAAAGCCTTCCTCCGATGAGTCTGTGTTTCTGGAGGCGTTTGATGCAGGCCCATCTACCTCTTGGGTGTCCCCTCCCGTCGATCCCTTGGTAGATCTGATCACTACCAGGGCATGGAAGGAACCGGACACTGTGGAGCCCATACCAAAGAGACCTGACAAAATTCTTAGTCCACCCACAGATAGGACGGTTTGGAGCAAGGGTGCTCCAGTAGATGCCATGTTGGCGGCGGCTGCCACCAAGAAGGAACTGGCCCAGGAGAGTTCCTCGGTCCATCCTCCCGACAAGGAGTCTCGAATGATGGACCGCATAGGGAAGCAGATGTTTGCTTCAGCCACCTTCTCTGTAAGGTCGCTGAACTACATGGCACATGTGATATGACTCCAGCGGGATCTCATCAAAGAATACGCAGGGTCGCCCCCGGAGTCCATGTCGGCCGAGGATAAGAAAGTATTCTCAGCCCGAATGGCCACTCTTAAGTCCATTTCGAACACATCTATGCGTCTCCCTTCCCATGCCATGGAAGGAGCCGCTAGAGGACCGGGCATTGTCTTACGGCGGCATGCTTAGCTCCGCCTCTGCGACTTTGCGGAACCCTTCAAGGCGTCCTTCACAAATGCCCCTTTTGACAGCTCTTTGCTGTTTGGCAAGACCGTCAGCGACACACTGGTCCAGAGCGAGAAAGACGGGAAGACGTTGTCTGCTGTTGGGATCCGCTTCTTGGCTCCCCAGAGGTCCTTCTCCGGGAACCAAAGGGGACAAAAGAAGATGTGGTTCCGGAAATCTCAACAGTCCCATTTTGCTCCGGACCCCTCGTCCTTCAGAGGCAGAGGAGGACAGGGTGGACGCCGGCCCAGAGGCAGAGGGGGACCGAAGAATTTCGGGTTGAGAGAACCCTTTTTGGATCGGCCCGCGCAGCAACCCTGAGGGGTTACCCGGCTGCTCCACTTTGGAGGCAGTCGGGGGGCGCTTCTCGAGGCATCTAGCAGTTTGGGAGTCAATTACAACGGATCGCTGGGTGCTTCGAATCATATCCAGAGGTTACACTATCCCTTTTCTGAATCATCCTCTCAGACCCCGGAGCCTCCTCGATGTCCCACCCAATCAGAGGGAGGCAGCAGCCGCAGAAATAAAGCAGCTGCTAGAAAAAAGAGCAATCCAGCCCATCCCCCAAGACCAGTCCGAATCAGGCTTCTACTCCAGGTTCTTTTTGGTGCCAAAAAATACGGGGGACTTAAGACCAATCCTTGACCTGTCCCTTCTGAACCTAGCGGTCGCCAAAGAAAAATTCCAGATGGTTACCATTCAGTCCATTCTCCCACTCCTACAGGAGAATGACTGGATGTGCTCTATAGACCTCAAGGATGCATACTACCACATTTTGATGGACAGACGATGCAGGAGGTTTCTCCGCTTCCGGCTGGGAGCCAGTCACTATCAGTTCAGGGTCCTTCCGTTTCGTCTCACCACAGCCCCCAGGGTGTTCACCAAAGGTGATGGCAGTTGTAGCGGCCCACCTGAGGCTTCAGGGAATACAGGTCTTTCCGTACCTAGATGACTGGCTCCTCACCGCCCCCACCAGGCATCTACTCTGTTCAGCCAGGAATTACTTCCTTCACTTGGCCTCTCATCTGGGAATTTCTATCAATCTCAAGAAATCCTCCATTCAGCCAACTCAGACCTTAGATTTCATAGGGGCCAGGCTAGATACAAACCTGTTGAGGGCCTTCCTAACTCAAGACAGACTTCTAACTTTGACATTCCATATGATGGCTTTCTTACAATCTCCGGCCCCCCCCCAGCGGAATTGGTCCTGAGGGCACTAGGTTCCATGGTGGCTGCCATCAGTCTTTCACCATTGGCTCGTCTGAACATGAGGGCCCTGCAATGGACATTGCAGGTCCAATGGTCCATCTTGCAACATCCGCTAAGTACGCCTATCTCCCTCAGCAATGCTTGCAAGAGGTCCCTACTCTGGTGGATCCAATCCTCGGATCTCCAGGAAGGGCACCCCTTTTCGATGACCCCACCCCAAGCCACGGTGACCACGGACACTTCTCGCCTCGGGTGGGGGGCATTGCATGGGTAGAACCGTCCAAAGCACGTGGACACACTCAGGGATCTTGTTGCACATCAATGTCCTAGAGATGAGGACGGTGCTTTTAGCGTTGCAAGCACTCCAGGCCCTTCTTCCCTTAGGGACAATTGCGATTCAATCAGACAACATGTCAGTAGTCTGGTATATCAACAAACAGGGGGGAACCAGATCCTATCCTCTGTGTCGAGAGGCCATGAGAGTTTGGGAATGGGCGATCACCACCAACCGCTTTCTCATAGCAATGCACATTCCGGGTCGGTCCAACATTTTGGCAGACAAGCTGAGTCGAACCATCCTCTCACCTTACGAGTGGTCTCTGAACCCGAGAGTAGCGAAGCAGATCTTCCTCAAGTGGGGTCAACCTTGCTGCGATCTTTTCGCATTGCCTTCGAACGCAAAGTGCAGCGAGTACTTCACTCTACTTCCCCCACCAGGGGAATCCCCCAGAGACGCTCTAGTCCATGCTTGGCCATCCGGTCTACTTTATGCTTATCCACCTCTTCCCCTCATGGTAAGATTCTTGCAGAAAGCTCATCAGTTGAGGAGCAGAGTGATCCTCATAGCCCCATTCTGGCCTCGTCAAACATGGTTCCCTTGCCTATGGTCTCATCTGGTCAATCCTCCATGGATTCTGGATCCCACTCCTGATCTTTCACCCCCTGGAGTTGACAACTCCAAACCTGGACAATCTCAAGCTCACAACTTGGTTGATCCAGTTCCAATCATAGCTAGGACTCCCGGTATCTCCTCTTCCGTTGAAGCTATACTTGTAGCCGCTCATAAACCTTCTACCAGAAAGGTCTATAAGAGCAAATGGAAACGTTTTTCGATCAGGGCAGAACATAGACATATGGATCCCTTTACAGCCCCGATACCAGCTGTATTAGAGTTTTTGTCGCACTTATTTGATCAGGGTGCCAGCTCCTCCACCGTCAAAGTCCAACTAGCAGCAATTTCGCACTTTCATGTGGGAAGTGATCTCGGTTCATTAGCTTCTTCCAAGATCTGCAAGACTTTCGTAAAAGGTACTTTCCTATTAAGGCCTCCCGTGAAGGATGCAGTTCCTCCGTGGGATTTAACCCTTGTTCTTCAGGCTCTTACTGGCCCCCCCTTTGAACCTGGAGCTTTGGTGGACCTTAAATACTTATCTTGGAAGACGGCTTTTCTCATTGCCATCACTTCGGCTACAAGGGTTTCAGAGCTTCAAGCCCTTTGCGCCAAACCTCCATATCTGGTCTTCCATAAAGATAGAGTTTCCCTCAGGACCAATCCCGCCTTCATACCTAAAGTCGCCTCTGAGTCCAACATTAATCAATCTATCCATTTACCAGTGTTTTTCCCGAATTATCAAAACAAAGGTGAATACAAATTACACTCTTTAGATGTCCACAGACAATTGAGGTTCTATCTACACAGGACGGCTGGTCATAGAAAATCTCAGCAACTCCTTGCATCCTTTGCTAAACCCTTTTTGGGCAAACCTGTGTCAAAAGCTACATTGTCCAGATGGATTTCACAATGTATACTTCTTGCATATAAGAGTTCTGGCCGACCAGAACCTGTCGGAGTTCACGCCCATTCCACTCGATTGATTTCAACTTCTGCTGCCTTTTGGTCAAGGGTGTCCTTGGATGATATTTGTTCTGCAGCCACTTGGGCTTCATCCCATACCTTTATTGCACATTACAAGCTGGATTTAGTTTCCAGAGGAAGGGTGTCCTTTGGCTCTGCAGTGCTTCGGAATATTCTTCCATGAGGACCTCCCAAGTTTAGGTAGCTGGGGACTCGGTCCCACAGGTTGATGAACAAATGAAGTTAACTACTTCAGATAAAGAAGTTATGTACTTACCATAACATTCCATCTGAGTAGGTAACTTCATTTGTCAGCAACCAACCCCCCCCCCTTCCGTTCCCCTAACCTGTAGTTCATCCCTTTTAGGACCTTGTGTTTGTCTGTACCAGATGACATCAGGTTAGGATGTTTAGTTGATCCTGATTGTACTAGTTTATAAGGCTAAGCAAATTCAATCTGAGGAAAGAGAAGGATGGCAGGGGGTTATGGGTAAGAGGGAGGAGCTTGGAGCTCTGATCTTAGCTGAATAAAGCTGCCGGCTCGGATCCGATACCCACAGGTTGCTGACAAATGAAGTTACCTACTCAGATGGAACGTTATGGTAAGTACATAACTTCTTTTTTTCTGCATCCATCAGTGTGTGCACGGCTTTATATGGATGTATTTCTGCACCAGAGTCCCAGTTGAACATGTATTTTGCCATGAATGCCTTAGCAGGTGACTTTCTACATGTTGCTGATAAAAGGGCACATTTACCTCGTATCACAGGCCTCAGTTACATCCATTATCATGTATTTGGCGGTCTAGTAGTGTACTATTGCAATAGAATCTAAGGTACACTACCCTTTTTTTCCATTACTGTTTATTCCAGTTCGCGCATTGCAGTGTATTGTGCAGTTCTGCTGAAACACGCCTAATGACTGTAATTGGAAATTACTATGTTTTGTTTAAAACACCTGTTTTAATTAAGAGTTGCATGGCAGGTTAATGCAGTGTCCTGCAGGTGTGATGGGCTTGGGTTTAAAACATGGCAGAGGTGTTTATTTTGTACATGTGACTTACTATGTTAAAAACACATATACTCATAGCTCTATTTAGCTGAGTTAAGCAAAGCTACATGACAGCTCACCACACAGCTCTGTGCTAAAAAATATAAAGAAAAGAAAAAAGGGGAGATAGGAAAGTGGTGAAATGGGGGCAAGCAGGGAGAAAACATATTGTAAGGCAAGGAAGGGTGTAGGAAAGAACCATAGCTGTCCATTTCTTGTAAAGCAATAACTGCACACTTTGACAGATTTGTACATGAATTTGGATTCTCAAACCCCAGAGAGAGGGGTGAGGACAACATAACTGTGTTGTCAAGCCAGTTGGACCGAATTAACTGTGTCCAGTGGACATGTGCAAAATGGAGAGGTACATATGGGACAATTTTTTTTTTTTGGGACAGGTGCCCATTTTTTTTAAGGTGAGAGTGGAATGTTGGGGGGAGGTAAGTTGGATTAGTGAGGATGCATTTGCAGACAGACAAGTCAGCAGACAGGGGCAGTGTGTGACACATGAGGTGGTGAACAACTTTGACAGAGAGGGTGTTGTGGAATCAGAGTTCCATGTGCCTCCTGATGGCAGCAGCATGATTCACATCCCCACCCATGAGACTGTTGGCACTGCTCTTTCACTGCCCAGAGAGTGGCTGTGCTGGAGGCTGGACACCAGGGTGACGCTACCGCACCAGGTCGGCCAGCATGCTCTCAATCCGGTGCAGGTGTTTCTCATAGCCATGGTGGACTGTCCTGCACACCAGGACTGGTAGCTCATCACAGGTGGCCACTCTCCCTCTGCCACTGCTCTCAGAGGGGGACTGGGCCTCATCCCCTGGAGCAGTACTGCCTGATGCCACAGGCAGTACAGAGGCAGCAGAGGGGGCACCGCAGGTCTGGGTCCAGATGTGCTGGGACCCAGTGCCACAGCTTATTGAGGCAAATGGGGGGGATCAGCCGGAACCAGCCTATCTTGATGTGCTGTGGTACATGAGCTAAAGCAATATGTTACAGTTAGTAACAACCAAACCATTGTTAGTATTAACAGAATGGAACATATTTATTAATCCAAATCCATATTAATGTATATTATGTGCAACACAACATAATGTAACATAAATCAGTATGGTAACAGCATGCCAGTGTGAAGTAAACCATACATCCAACAAAACAGTTAATTTAACAAAATATGTTAATATTGAATCATAAAACACAACAATAATCAATGATATTTTCCAAAATGTAGTTTAATAAAATATGTTAATATTAAATCATAATAATACATTACAATAGTGAATAAATTAAGATAAGGGTGTGAAGAGAGAGAAAAGCATTCCATTAGTGACATTGCAGATGATATCCCTGACAACACTGGTCATACATACTACAGGTATGTACTGACAGTTGTGATTAAAGTGACTACAATTCTTCTATAGATGTTGTAGCATGTACATACCTCTCAAGCTGATAACATGAGGCAGTAAATGCCAAGCACTAACAAATGCAGGTGCAGAACTACTCATAATTGTTAAACATAATGTGGCATTGTATAATTACCAGGGTGTTCTGTAAATGGATTTGGTAATGCATTACATTTCAGGTAATAATTTTTCTGGTAAACATGTGACAGGCAGTTTAGTCAGTTCTAATTACATTACTAGAAATTATGACACTTGAGAGGCATGTTGGTGTACAGTAATTAAACTAGGCAGCCATCATGGCTTAGTTGGCAGGCATAGGAGTAGAACCCACTAGCTGTGACTGCAGGAGACATCTGCAAATAATTTAATAATGGACTGCAACAGCATAGTTTGTACAGGTAAGAGATACAGCCATAGTCAGATTACACAGTTTTATTTCTGAATCAACAATGCTGGTGCACACATTCTTGCTATCAAGTGTAACATTCTGTGAGATCTAAACACAATATTTGCACATAATATGGGCTAACTCACCCATCACATTTTTGTGTTGTTGGGGGAGAGAGATTGTGAGCATTACATGACTGATACTGAAAATGTAGTGCTACACAGCACAGGATTCGAACCCAGTACTGTGTGTGGCAAAATGTACAGTGTACAAGGAATTTAACAGACTGAGCTACTGAGGCACTGCTGACTACAAGTGACTAATACCTGCCTAGAGATCACCTGGAACCATACTATGAATTGTGCAATACAAGTTAGAGGACTTTTCCTATAGCATTCTAGTATTGTAAGTGTTTTACTAGACTGCAGTGCCAATAGAACACACATGCATGGAATACAACCATACTGCATATATTACTACAGCTTTATTTCACTTTCAGCAATACAGGTGAACACACATTATTGTTATTGGTTTGCAATATCTGTGAAGTCCACACACACACACACACACACACACACACACACACACACACACACACACACACACACACAATATCTGGCCATGGAGTGGGCTACCTCACCCATATACCTTTATTACCTGACATCTGTGGAAAACAGAACATTATGTGACCAATATTGGCCTAGAAAAAGCTTTGAACAGTACTATGAGTTAAGCAATACAGTTTGCAGCCATTAGATTTGCATTCTATGGCTATTACAATGTTATACTTGACTGCAGCAACCTTACCTTACAGACTCAATGTATGCAGCTCTACTGCAATGGTTATGACAAGACAGTTCTGATATACACCATTTTCCTTGCTGTCATTGGTATTGTTTCTTGTTTTTATTGAACTGCAGTTTTTATTCATTTATTGCACTGCACCTCTAATTCCAACTTTATTGCACTACAGACTATTGTATATACTTTATTGCAGTTAATGCTTTACTCTTTCTTGCTTATTGCACTACAGTTGGCATAATACATCCATACTCAACCACGGTCACGGCACAACCTGGCCAGGCACCTGGCATGAGACTCGACATTGTGAGCCCTCTCAGCTGCAGCTGTTGGGAGAGAAGCACACCATTATGCATACCAGTTTTGCAGACATTCAGATTACATATTGGTAAAACAGAGGAAAAAGTACTTACATACTTGTGGGGCATTCCCTGCCCTCGCTTCTTGGACCCAGGTGTCCAAGGTTCCCCTCTTTTCATCTTTTCAGGTGGTCATGGTGGTGATGACACTGCTCACCTGTGTAGGGGATACCAGTAACACTGGTGAGTTCTCTGGCCAGCCAGTCACAGGCCTCTGCCTTACACTCCGAGCCCTGGAAACTGCCCTGCAGCAGCCTGTCATCATTTTTTTTTTACAAGGACCCCAACTATGACCCTGGACTGCTGAATGCCCCACTGCTGTGTCTGAAAGTGCACACCTTCTCCAGCACCACCATCCATATCGATAGATGATTGAACTCCAATGGATTCTGCAGAATTCCTGCCTAGTGCACTTTATATAGGCTGCTTTTCCTGCCCTTACACGTCATTGAGCAACATTCAAAAAAGCACCGCATTGCTTAGCAGTGTGCCAACCAGCTGAGCAGAGTGCAAACGCGCCAGTTATAGTTTTAGTGAAGCTGAGCACCATGCAAACATTGGCAGCCATTACCATGTTTATGCAGTGCTTAGCAGGATTGAGCCCAATTGCGCAGAGCGCAGCGGAGACATATTTTAAAATTTTGTCCATAACGTGTGCAGCAAAAATACAGACAAGTTCTGAATTCTTCGAACTCTGAACCTACTACACATACAGCCATAACTCTATCCATTAAGCTACATGGGTATTAAGAAATCCAGTATACCTTCACACATACCAGTGAGCTACCAGTTAGCAGTGCTGTGCCGCACCATGCAAACACACTTGAACACACCATTAAATAATTAATTACATCCGGTTTCTATTTTTAGATGTCTGGAAGGTGCCTGCCATGTATGTATGAGCTCCACTTGGATTACCTGCACTCCATGCCACACAAACGCCAAATTAAAAAAGAAAAAACATAAAATGTCATTATGCTTATTAATTATATCTGTTTTTTATTTTTAGATGTCTGGCAGGTGTTGGCTGTCTACATGTTAGCACAGCTTGGCACTGCTGCACTCCTTGCTGCTCAAACATACATTTAAAAAAAAAAAAAGACCGCACTGATTCAGTATCTGTGTTCCTTGGCTCTCCCTCAGCAGCGCGCAGTCATTAATATGTGTGGCGCACTGCCGAGGGGAGACCATAGCCATGTACATGGATACATTCTGTGTAGTCTATACACGGTGCCTACACAAAGTTTATTAAATTCTGGAGTAGGAGTACTACAAAGGCTTTTAAATGGCACTGTTATTTCTTGTATCATATGAAGGACTGAATTACAGGTTTGATTTTTATTTATTTTTTGCTGTACTTCTGATTTCAGTGGATAATGTGGAACTTTGGGGGGGGGGGGGTTGACGGATACAGTTTTATTTTTACCGGTTTTGCAGATTTTAATATACCTACCTCATTAGCATGTTTAACTCATAAGTTAGCAGGTACCTGCTACAGCAGTTTTCAGTTGTCGATATGCCTTCAAAAGCTGTTCCTTAGCTTCTTGCTAAGACTTCTAATACTTGCCTCTCTGATTCTGTTAGAACATCCAGATACACCCCTTCTGGTGTGTAATAAATAGTACAACCCAGTTTGCATAACAGGTCACTCTCTCTAGCAAATTTACTGGTGCAGTAGTACTTAGAAGAAAAGAATGCCTTTCTTCAATTGGTCCTAAAGAAATGGGTATATGTTCTGAAACAGGATACGTAACAGTAGCATTTGTTACTCCAACTGTCTTTACTTTATTTTGATACTGGTATTTGACTATCTGAAGTAACTTTTAATACTGACCTAGTGGCTCCAGTGTCCACCAGGAATGGAATTTTCTTTTTACCTTAACATACGATCCCTTTTGATCTATGGCATCAAAGGATCAAGATTTATTTTTTTATTACCCTGACATAATATGGTGATTTGCAGCACTTAATGACTCCCAAGTCTTTTCCCTGCCAGTCTGTAAGCACTTGCTGTATTTGATTTTGTATGGGGGCTTGCAAACCATGCACAAAAGAGCTGCTGTAACTGGTTTAGCTTGTTCTTCTGGGTCTGGTATTTCTGAATGTCTAGCAAACACTGCTTTAAAATGACTCAAATAATCTGCAGGGGCTTTCCCTTTATTTTGCATACATGCCTGTATCTTAGACCTTATCTAAAACCTTATATACCTTAGATCTTCTCTAAGATCCCTGTATCTTAGACCAGGTCTGAGAAGCAGCAGAATCATGTACTCGAGCCACCTATACCAGTACTTATGGGCTGGTGGTGTAGTAGCTACTGGATGATTATCATCCTTTTTAGAAGTCTCTTCCTTTTGGCCATCCTTAGTTTCATCCAAACCTGCCAAAACCAGATGGTAGGGATCCCTTTTACTGGTCTATACTGCCTTCTTAATCTCTTTTACCTGTTGCAGCAATTTATTTGTATTCTGTAACCCCCTTAATGCTGACTCATTTTTCCTTTTAAGGGCTTCAGTGTACCAAGAATAAAATACTAACATTTGTTCCCCACTCACTTTGTTTTTCTTCTTTTTCCAAAATATCCTTCAATTTCATTAATTCTTCTCTATCATAAGTTCCATTAAATGGAAATACCCCACCAGAGCAATTCTTAGTAAGCTGCAGCGACATGCAAACACTTACAACTTTCTTTACCATAATTATGATGTATAAAATATGCAGGTGTTCACTTTTCAGGGTTTTGATCCTGCTTGCTTATCTTTGCTCCCATTTCTTCTATTAAGACTATCTTTGTACATCTTGGATCTTGGTAATTCAGAAAAAAATAACTACAGCAGTTCACACACCATTTAGGGTGGAAACACAGTCACAGCTATGTCCCAACATATTATGGGCTCATAAGCTTGATTTACCAGTGCACACACACCTATGTTCCAACATGATATATGCTCATGAACTTGATTTAACTTTGCGCACACACACACACACACACACACACACACACACACACACACACACACACACAAGTCCCAACAGGGTCTATATTATAATATTGACATATTAAAACGTCGACTCTCACTTGTTCAACACGAAAATGTCGAACTCCAAGGTTCTTGAATGGCCAAATCACCGATTTCTTTCCAACAGAAAGAAATCGGTTGGCCGTTCTGTTACACCTGCCCTTTCCCTGACTGTAGTGCGGTCTTGGAGTTAGAATATTTAGTTAGGGGGTGCGGGGGCACAGCCCCCCACGTTGGGGTGTGTGTGTGTGTGTGTGGGGGGGGTGAAGCCCCCTTCTTAAATATGTTTGTTTTTGTGTGGCGTTGGTGTTTGGCCAACCGATTTGGTCATTCGGAAAACTTGGATTTCAACATTTTCGTGACAAACAAGTAGGAGTCAATATTTTAATATGTCGATATTATATAGACCCATCCCAACATGCTGTAGGCTCATGAATTTGATTTAACTTTGCACAAACACCTATGTCCCTGCATGATGTAGTCTCATAAATTTGATTTAACTTTCCTTTTGTTTTCTCTTTCTCTCTCTTCAGTCATAGATTACACAACAACAAAGACATCAGTCGCACATTAAACAACACAAAGCAACAGTCATGCCTCTTATCTTTAGTTCTGAGGGTACCGCCCTCAACGCAAGGCACCTCCTTGTGTTAATTTTCCATTTTTGTTGTATGTGCATATACATTAACAAACTTTTCTTATTTTCACTGGGGATCTACCACTATTACTTTACGTACATCTAATAAGCAGATTTCTGTCATTCCACAAGGCATCAGACACCAAATACCCAACAAGAAACTCAGTCATTCAACAAAAACAGTAAACATCATATACTTAAAACAAAAGTCAATCATTCAACAAAACATACAGATCGTATAATTAATAAGCAAATTTTGTCATTTAACAACACACTAAACACCTTTCTACTTTTTCTTTTAACAGCAATTTTCTAAAAGAGAGGAAAGAAAAGAAAGAAAGACATTTTCCACAAATCCAATTTTCCCATTTCTAGCCTAAAATGTTTGCACACCTTGAATAGTTAAGTATCCAAATCTTTGACTACTCCATTCACAGATGAACTTTCTGTGCTGGGCTCTTATAATTAATTCCATGCTACTCTCCAGCAATGCCAAAGTTTAGATCTCAGTCAAAGCATCAAAATGTTATAGTGAAATTAAAGTATACATAAATAACATTGATTTACCTGTTAGTCTTGAGTCAAGAATAATTCTTCAGGATGTGTAAAGCATTTCCTCTTTATTTAAATCAACCAGATGTCAGCACTGAGAGACTGCCTTCACAAAGTTTTCAATTCAGTCTCACCAAGCAGCAAAAGCATACAGTTTTTATACTTTTTTTTTCCTTTATCAGTAGCATGCATATGCAGTATTCTGATGCTTCATATTAGTTAACAAATAGAGTTTCTGTAGACCCTCGTTCTTTTCGCTTAGTGCTGCACATGAACACTTAACCATGTTTTTAGTAACAATAATGTTTTAAAAACACAAGCCACCTAGCTTGACAACCTGTCTTGTTTTTTTGACCTTTGTATATTTCAGTACCAGTACATGCCATCTCCCCAACATTCCTTATTAACTACTCATCCCCGGCCTGGGGAGGTTAGAGCTCACATAAAATCTATTTCACATTGTGTTCTTTCCTCTCTTCAGAAACCAGTCTCTGTTGATCATAGTAACATCCCTTAACCCCTCCAGCACTTTCTTTATCTCCAGTCATCGGTTAATACACTTATAGCTTGATATTAGAATGCAGTTGTGAAATAGTTAAAACCTACAGTAAGTATATGTGGTTTGCATAACTATGCATCTATACTACATATTATTTTTAACATAAACATTTATTAAACATTTTGTTAAATTCATTTGTGATGAAACTCGTTAATATGCATTTTGTGAAGAATAATCATGAGAAGTACATGTTTTTTCTAACACAGTTAAAGAAATTTTGCTCCAGGATTCTTTGCAAACAGGGCTGTAAGACAGATGCCTTCTCATTCTCATGGGTGGAAATAATATTGTATGCATTTCCACTGATATCCAGAATAACTGCCTGTAAAGATAATATTGGTGACAGGCAATAGTGTTTCTCCCTTCTTTTGCATCTGACCATGGAAGATTACCACAAACTGAACTGACTCAAACAAGACAGTAATTGTTTAATCCACCCCAAGATGAATAATGAATAATGAATGATAGACTTGTGGTGCCTTTTAGGTGCCTTTTTTTGGAAGATGTGCAGCAGGTACTGAAGGAGGCCAAAAAAACTGCTAATAGGAAATCATACATGTCAGAGTGGAAAAGATTTTCTGTGTATGCCAGTCTAAGGAACATGAACATTTTAAGGCCTGTTTGCCTCTGCTTCTTAATTATTTCCATAAGTTATTGTTCTCTGGCCTTTCTTACTCTTCTGTTAAGCAGGAATGACTGACAGATGAATCTTATCTGCCCTTGGATCCTCTCCTTTCTTCTTCTTCCTACATTAACCAGTTTTGAAAGAGATTTTACATATCCATCCACTAGAAAACAGGTGGCTTCTAACTGGAATCTGAATTTTCTGTTTGAGAAGCTTATCCTCACCATTTGAACCAGCTCATGAGGCTGATGTGAGGTTCTTAACATAAAATAATTTTGTACTTATGGCTCTGACTTATGCTAGAAAAATGAGTCAACCCTACCTAATTTTTCACAAGGACATGGATTTTGTTTTGAGAACAAGTCCTTTTGTGCTTTAAGTGGTCTTGCGGGTTACTTTAATCCTATTAATGTCTCTTAACTTCTTCACTCCTGAAGCAAAGAACACTGGAGAAAAGATTCTTCACACTCTGGATATCTACAGGAGTAGTTCAGTTATGACCTTTACAAAGGTCACTCCATCAGGAATGCTGATAAGCTGTCTCCTCTGAAGCTTAGACAAAAGAACAACGTGTCAAAGCAGACACAGGTTATATATGGTTGTCACATGCTATTTCCTTTTGTTGTTCTCACCATAACAAGCCACTTTCAGGCAGGATTAAGGCCCATTGTACCAGGGTTTTAGCTTTTTATGTGGCTTTTTGAAAAGGGCTAGACTCTAGAAGTACTCTAAAGACAGCAAGTTAGAATTCAGTGCATATTTTTACAAAGCACTACAAACTGTTTTTTTTTCCCCCCAGATCCATAACAAGATTTGCTTGGACTATTCTCCAGGGGCTCCGGGTTTCTTAATTCTCTTCAAGCTCCCTATATGTTTCTAAGCTATGGTAGCTTACCCCCTCAGTGATGTAGTGTTGAACATGGTACAGTTGTGTAGGTAACTTACTGTAACAGTAGATGTTCTAATATAAAACTGTTGCTGTATTCACCCCCTCCTGCTATCCCACTTCTTTGGTTATTTTGGTATTGCCAGAGTATGGTTTTATATAATTATATCATCAAAAATCGAACACTGAATAATTTTAAGGCAAATCTGTAATGATCAAAAACCACAAAAATAAAAAATAATACCTTTTGCAAGGAGATGAGACCCCCATTAACCCCCTCATACCCCATGCTAAATATATATGCCAACTCTGAGATAGTGTTGCAGCAGGGTAAGGGCAAATTCTCTGACCCAGCTGCAACAAGCTCCTCAGAGAAAGAAGTCGACTGAAACAGTTAATTAGAGCAGTTGCTTTTCTGAATTTTGTATAATGAACTTTCATATGTAAATATGTATATGCATTTTAACATATCATTGCATCTGTTTTGTTCATTTCTTACCCAGTTCTTTTGTCCCAGACTATGCCTGCAAATGGTCCTTTGAAATCAGTGTATTACCCCGTAATGTATATAAATAAATATACTGCTTCTGGCAGGGTGTATGGAAGGTGCCCTTAAAGTTTGTAAAGCTGGCCGGACAGCTATATGCTTGGTAGGATATAACCTTGGTCTCTCAGGCTACTGCAACAGTGATGTGTTAGAACATCTAATTTTATGATAAGTTGCAGGCCTGCACTTTATAACAGGTTTTTTTTTTTTGGACAGTGACATATCCAGCAGATAAGTAATAAATACAAAAGGAAAAGGGAGGTCCTTTTTCTAAATCAGTCTTATGTAGCTCTGATTCTTCTTCCACAGACTGCATTATATAATATACCAGACATATCTTACAGTAGTAATATTGAAGTAAAAATTCTGAAAGATTCTTTAGAAAATGAATGCTCTAATTTAAGTTTTGTGTCTTCCACCCCGTCTGCTACCCCTTTAGAGTCGGGGGTTGGGGTGGTGGTAGGAAACATAAACCAAAATCAGTAAAATCATGTCCAGGTTTACACAACAAATTAATGTATGAACATTGATCAGCATAGTTTAATGGTGAGCATTTCCTCTGTGTATTTTTAACCCATGTTTATTTTCTTTTGGTGTATCTGAATTACAGAGCGTCTTGGATTTAAAGACATTCTGTCATAAATTAAGTTTGATATTCTGGCATCACAATAATTATGGTGTTGCAGTTGACTACATACATAGTAAATTTTAGATTGAAGAAATATAATTTTTATCCCCTGTGCCATCCAGCAAAATGGTTTGGACTATTTTTTTATGGATGATTTTTGTATAAATAATATCTTTTTAAAAACTGTGTTCATAAAATGGTCTGCAAGGGCAGCTAGCCTAGTACTTTCATATGAACCTACTCATGTTTACATAGAAAAGAGGTATTACACAATTTAATAGTTATGAATGTGTACAGCAGATAATGGAAGAGCAGCATGGAACAAAACTGTATATGATAGAGAGGCTAGTAAGCATTTGGGGGGCAAAATGTCTGTCATAAAGTACCATTAGACCATAACTGTGGTCTTTAAAAAGAAGTTTCTGCTCCAGATGATAAAGGATGGTGGTATTGCACATGTAATGAGCCAGGAGTCGATAGTAAGAGACACTTGTCAATATTTTTACACATTACCCAAAAGTCACAAGCCTATCTCCCTTCCACCTGGATAACCAGTAGTCAATATTTTTACACATTACCCAAAAGTCACAAGCCTATCTCCCTTCCACCTGGATAACCAGTAGTCTCTGGGCATGGTTCCCTAATGGAAACTTTAACAGGATTTCTTCAGGTGTGTTTGAAACTATCATTTCCTTTAATTAGATTCAAAATTAAGTATACAGCACAGTTTCTCCATCTTATGTCAGACAATTGGTTTGAAATTTCCTGCTATATGTTAGCAGGGAACTGCAGTGGGAGCAGCTTTTACCCCCATACATACCATTTTGTTTCCAAGTTATTTTGAATAGAATTTTGTATATAACCCTGTTAACCATATCTGTTATGGAAGAGAATGCGCAGTTATCATGGAAAATCATCTCAGGATATTTTTCAGTGTTTTAAATGTAAGGGGTACCCGGGAACTATTAGGAATGCTCACCCATACTGACATGCTTAACAGACCTCAAAAAATCTGGAATCTCTTTTACCAAGTAACAGTGTAGACACCAGTCAAAAAGTAAAATGAATGTAGATTATAATCCTAACTGCATCTAGCCACCTCTACCCCATTGATTTCTTAAAATAATTCTCCTTCTCCCCCTCAGACCGTCACCATCCCACCCCACTGACTACATGCTACCTCCAGTTTGCACCCCCCCCCCCAAATTAACAACACCGTTGATTCTTGCTTTGTACTTTGTAAAAACACAAGGGACATAGGAAGCATTCTCAAAAAAAAAAAACTTCTCTCTAGTGCACCAGTCAACTCAGAAGGACTTCACCATGGTTTATCATATATCAGAACTACATATGTCTACCCCTCAAGAAGCTCATCAACATATGCCTCTGGAATGGAAACATGCTGCCTCAATAAAAAATGCCGTTGTTAAACATCTTCTAAAGACTCCAGTCCCTCCTCCCCCTATGACATTATTCTCATGCAAATCTTAACTACCTCAGACAGAATGACAGAAAAGGAATATGCAACTAACTTGCAGAATATATCCAGATTTGTATTATTTTTTGGCAAGCAGAAGCATACATAACTCACAGATAATGTTCTATAGAACATGAACAAAGGGCTTCTCACTGGATTCCTCTTCATTGATCTCAAAAACAGATTTGATATTCTTGATCATCCTCTCCTCCTTGCTTCTCTGTTTAAGACAGGAATCAGTTCAGCTGTCCTCCAGTGGCTCTATGCCTTCCTTAATGACTGACAGTTTAAAGGATAAGTAGGATCTGCTGCCTTTACCCCTGCTGCTTGCCTGCTTTGCAAAATGAGTATCAGAGGGTGGAGTACTCTCCCAAATGCTGCTATCCCCTTCATCAATAAATTGCCAACAGAATTTACAAATCTGTCATCATATTGTGTATGCCAATAGCACTGTAATTTATGCTAGCACATCCCCCAAAACAATCCAAAAAAAAGTAATAGAACAAGATTTACACCAACTCTTGGACTGTTTTTCACATCAGAAAATTATCCTTAATTTAAATCAAACCAAAGCCATGCTGTTTGGTACAAAGCCAACCGTTCTGTAAACTATAGAAACACAGAAGAGCTAGAAACAGTAACTTCTTTTACATAGGCATGTGGCTAGATTGTTCACTTGGTTTCCCAATACCATATCCGGATAATCAAAGCCAAAATAAACAAGTAGCTTTTCTGGGTCAGAAAAATTCCACACTACTTCAGACAGTAATTGCAAGTTAATAACCCTTTCCCCCTGTAAGCGAGCACCACTGCTACACTCCTAAAGGGGAATATAACTACCAGTACTCTTAAGTTCTGCCCTTCTGCTTGGAACACTGATATACAGACTTGTAAACCTAAATCCCTTCCCTTCCTCACTAGCAGGCTTTCCAGATTAACCTCTGTACCTACATATCAGATCCCAGTCCTCTTCAGATCCAATTTGAAAAGACCCCCATGATAAACACCATACAATAGATCATGCATTCTCAGTTCTAGCCTATAGAAATGTCACTCACTCTCAAGCCTTTTGAAATTCATCTCCACCTTCAGCAAGTTTTGAGTCAAATTTATAAAAGTACTTGCTTAAATTAAGCCAGATATAGCTTCCTGTACCACTGTAGTAACACACAGATCCTCAAACTGCACTCACATTCTACTGTACTATACTTTCTCTCTCATATAGTCCATTGCACATCACTTCCTTCCTTCTCTTTTCTCCGAATCACATGTAGAACCTGTGACACATCCTCTTCTGCCTCATCCCCACTCATCACCTCCTGTACCCCTTTTCATTCTTCACCTTCACAGGATGCCAACCTAGCACTGTAGTGCAACCTCACTGCTTTAAATATTGTATGTAATTACTCACCATTATTTGTTTAGTGTTACTCATCTAATTTCATGTTTCATTATTTGTATTCATTTTACTCTCAGTCTCTCTCTTTCTCTCTGAGTCCGATATATGTCCAGAAATTTGATATGTTGCATTTTATTCCATGGTTACTCACTTTTTTTGTTAATGATGCTCTCTGGCTGAACCCAAACATAGACTACTATTGTGAGTACTCTGTCCTGTATAACAAATGTAATAAATGAATATACAAAAGAGAAACTGAGCTGAATTATTAGACTAACAATAGGATATATGAGAACAAATATATGATGACAATGTATGGGTAGTGATGATATATTCATATAACTTTTAAGATTGATATTACACAACAATGGCCACATTATATAATAAGTTATTTAATGTCATCTTACCTGTGAGCTGTAAATTTGCATAAAAAAGGGAAAATTATTGGCTACCAGTCATACTGTAGGCATAGTGGGACCCTAAGCCTTTAACAGATGATTGTGCACCTCCCATGTCACAACTATTATTAGTTATTTACAAGTTGTTCATTTTGTAAGTATTTTGCAGGATTTAATATTTTACATCTAAAAATTCTAGTAAGGTATTTGGAATAAGACATCTTGTCACTTATAGTACAAATTGAATGGTTTGTATGGCTCAGTGTATTTGTGGATTATCTTATCTGGACAAAATTTTTCAGCAGTTGGAACAGAATAGCAGTGCATTTAAGTGACATCAAATGCAAATGTGGGAAAAATGCACTTTGCACATTCCCATCTGTTTATGTGTATTTATAATTTACTTTTGCTGGCTTAGGACAAGGTAGTTAGTTTTGGACAAGCAGAAGGATGTCTTAGCATAATGTTGGACAGAAAAGAAAAACTTTAGGATTATACATTTAAGGGCACTTTTCATACCAAGGCTAAATGACTTTCTTTAATTTATTAAAGTTAACATTTAACAGAGTCACAGTAGTTAATCTGTTAAAGTAAGGGTACAGTTGAAATGGCAGTTGGCACAGAGGGTTAAGGCTTTGATGTAGTTCCTGCGGTACAGTGTTTGACTCCAACAGCTGTCTACTGTGTCATCTTCAGCAAGTCACTTAACTAGACTGTGCTTCAGGGCAACTGGAATTAGCCTAGTAACTATCTATCAATGTAATAGATCCCACTTTAAATAGCACATACATCTTTATGTAGAAAATCTTTTTGCTGGTGTAGTATACAATAGAAACCAGGTATTATGAATAAGAAGGAAATTTGTTGAAAAAGAAGCCGTGCATGTCATGGGATTCGATAGCCCCCTCCCCTATTTTTGCTTCAGCTTCTTGACCGTAATGCCTGTCTCTTGGCATGCTTGTTGAACCCATTCATTCCCCCAGGCTAAGGGCACTAGTTTCCATATTTTGCGATCACCTGAACTTGAAAGAGGAGGTTTAGCAAATGGGAGGGTGCTGGCTTTTCAAAGGGGCTGTTTTTCTTTGGCCATAATTACCTTCCCAAGCATGACATGCATTCTTTCAGGCTGAGTGGACTATGAAAAAGAGGGTTGACTGTATTTGCTCTGCCCAGAACCCATAGCATGACCATGCATACTTTGCTCTCCCCTGCCCTCCAACCCTGGTATTCCTTCTGAGCTCCAACCTTCACCAGTAGTCATTGAATGTCCACTCCATTGAGCTCCCACCCCCTCCAGGATTGGCACTCCCATCCTCCTTACCTGTCCATCAAGCACCAAAGTCTCTAATCAGTAGATTTAAGGCTCTTTTCAGTAATTTTAATTTTAATTTGACATGCCATTGCAGATGGAATAAACCGTTTGGATTATCTTGTGGCTTAGGCAGTTGCTTTGAAAGGCTTTTAAAGATTTATACAATGTGCAAACTTTGTCTTAAGCATTTGAGTTAGTATTATAGGAACACCAGTCAGTGTAAGTAGAAATCAGTAAAGCTAACAGCTGTATGTGGACCTATGATTTGATATTTATTTTGACTGTATGACCACTATGTGGCACCATGCATTATATTTTTAATAATTTTTTGTTAGTGTATTACTGGATTTCATATCATAATGTGGTCAGTTTACAAATAGTAAGTAATTATTTTTGTAGTTGCTGAATGTAACTCAAATTAAAATATATGTTTTTAACATTCATTGTAATGTGCATTGGCGATGCTTTATAATGAATATGAGCATGGTTTGATCACACTTAATACTGATGCTTTATAATGATTAAAAGCTCGATTCAATCATATTTAATAATGTAAATATTAGGATGATTTTTGATGGTCGTAATATGAATTCAGCATGATTACTACTTGTGTCAGAAGAAACCACAAGCAAACATTTACATTTTGTGTTAGAAATGATGTTAATGAGAAGTCCATTGATATTTCATGCGACATCCTTGCTAATATATAGGTTTTTAATTTGCTAGTAGTTTTATTTGCACTGAGAAAGTCATGGAAAGGCAAACCCAGTCTACCTTATTGTTTTGATGCTATATTGAAGGATATTTCACCTGACTGGTTGTTGTCCATGATGTTTGCTTTTGGTTATATAATATGTCCATGCACATTTTGGTTTTCCAAGTGTTGTATGGTTTGAAAAGTATACAGGCACACAAATATACACAGACCCGTGTGTGTGTGTGTGTAGATGGTACAGACTTCCACATGGATCAGAGACATCATGTTGCATTCTCAGTATTGACATTTTTGGGTTTTCTAGTCCAGTTTATGCTGGTCTTACCAAAAGTGGTGCTGAAGAACTCTTTTTCCAGTTTTTCTGTAAAAGCTGGAGTATATTTTTTTAACCTTGCTATGTGCAACTGTGTACAATATAAATGTAGAGCAACAATGCAGGAATTAGTCTAATTAAGCTAGCATCCAGTGTTGATTCTCACATCTGCTACTTGTTTATTGTTTTAAGTATGATCACTCATTTGCTTGCTCAAAATTTCATAATTACTTCTGAAAAAATAATTTTTTTTTAGTGGACAGTAAGGTGAATTAGAGGCCAAGTATCTAATACTGGCAGCTCCATCAGTGGTGATACATTGTGCCTGATTTCAAAAGACTTACTCTCTGCATAAGTGATTTACTGTGGTGCAAGTCCGTCCTGATTCTGAAAGACTTGTTCTTGTTGTAAAATCTATCTATAAACAGTCCTAAACCAGGGACCAGGTTTCAAAAGACTTGCTCTCAGAGTAAGTCACTTACTCGAGAGCAAGACCCCGAGTAAGTGATGTACTCTGAGAACAAGTCTTTTGGAATCTGGCCATTTTGTATGTTTTATTGATGGTGCCTCTCTTCATAGGTGGCCATTCACCTGTCATCGCTAGATTAAGCTCCTCTATCTTCAGGCTTTTGGAACAGGCACATTAATTAACAGGCAAAGTATTCGGAACGGTCAAGGTTATATGGTGGTTAGAAATTTAATGATTAGTGTGTGTTACAGTTCATAAGTATATTAGTGTTGAAAAAGGAGGTTTGTACAGTTTGTAAGCATATAAATTAATAGTGATGTGACTTTGGTGTGGTTAGTCTCATCTGTTGTATTATAGTTAGGATCTGAAAATGGAATTGGGATGTTGGATAGCTACTGATTAAGGAATGCACTGAATATCTCACATCAGTTCTTCCTTGTGCTAAATAGACGCACTGTGAATGTTTTTTGCAGGCTGGAAGCTTTCTACATCTTGGTTCTCAGGCCATTGAAAGTGCACAGATACTGATCTTACTTAAATGTTCTGTATCCTGCTAAGTATTGTCAGGAAGAGTGACAGATTTGAAAACATCAGAGGGGCTGAGCCCACTCAAAATATGTAAAGCTGCACTGACTGTCTGCTGATAGCATCTGCCACGACGTCTGTATGTGTGTAAAAGCTAGTACGTCAGAGTGACTTAGGTTCACCTCAGATAAAAGTAAGCTAAAAACTAACAGTGATCTGTAGAAAGTGGTGAGTGTACATTGCAGACCATATTGAACCAGATGGTGAGTAAAATCTGTATTAACAGAAAGCATAGTTGGATGTTTAATGCCAGCAGGTTATGCAGAGGACAAAATACAGACTTTTAAGCCATGCTTCTACAATGGGGAGGTCTGATGTATCTGTTAACATGACATGAAGTATCATTTTATAAAGCAGAACTTGTGAAAACATGTAGGAACTGCAGCCTAATTATAAAATGTTTTCTTTCAGTCCATCTGAAATGTGTAACTAAACTGATGTTACTTGTCATTTTAGAGCTTTGCCAGTATTGCTAGATTCAGAAGAGGTAAGCATATTTCATTCATTTGTATATGATGTATAGTTGTTTTTATAAAATATAGTGTGCAATTACTGTTTTTCAAACAGAGGTTTTAACTAGACATTATCATGTTCACTTCACTGTGTGAGTAGGCAATTATATGCGGACATTATTGCCTACAGATGTTTGTGTGTGTATGTATGTGTGTGTATATATATATATATATATATATATATATATGTGTGTGTGTGTGTGTGTGTGTGTATATATATATATATATATATTTATATATATATATATGCATGCATTGCATGTATGTATATAATACTGTTCTATATTTAGTAGTATTCATGCATGGATGCATTCACAGGTCATTGACTCAAATATGCATGTAATCCAAAGGAGGGTTTGTCTGTTAGATAAGAAAGCAAAAGTTACTTTTTAGAATGTCTTGTAAAAAATGAGTTCTTTTTTGTGGGGTCTGGAGACTTCTGCACTCCATACTTATTCTAATCACAAGTCCAGTGCCATTACAACTCTAGGGGAAGGCAGTTTTGCCTTTTCTCCAGCCAGTCTTAGTATGGAATACTTACATTTAGAAAAAAAGGAATTCATTTCTCAAACTGTATAATCAAATAAATTTTTGGGGGGTTGATCCACCCCTTCCTTATTCCTTTCGCCACTTGTCAAGTTTTATCTTGAAAAGATATATCTAAGATCACAGACTTGCATGTATTAACATTCAAAGTTCATGCTGTTTCACCATTCTTGGAAAAAAATAAAGTGAACTTTCCATTTGTTTTAAGACATTCCCATTACTTTTCACACTGTTCCTGTTATACAAAGCTTATGTAGCATGAGTCTTAATTTTACTTCAGGTCTTAATATGCCCTGTTATGTCTGTATTGCAGAACCTTCAGTGAAAAGTATGTGTGGCAAGAAAGCATATATTCTTCAAGCTGTGTGAAGACGCAGCAACTGAAGGAGCTTGCCAACTTGGAATTTTGTTTCAGTGTAATGACATCTATTCATTCTTTCTCCTGTAACTCTTTAATACTTTATAGGGTGCCAAGTCACAGCATTCACTATGTGTAAAAGTGAAACTAATTCTGAATTTGGCATCAACCCTTTGCAGACTACATACACACAGTTATTCACACACAGCATGCACACTTGCAGGCAGTTTGGAGGATTAGCAGTTCACATATGGCATTACATTGGGAACTGGAAGGAAACTGTAGCACCTGGAAAACCCACATGGACACAGATAGGACATCCAGGCCAATGTATGAACTGGAGAACCAGCTAGTATGATTCAGCACTGCTGTATCATTGTAGCACTCAAAACTCAGCATACCATTCCAGGGCTGGAATAACAGACAGCTTCTCAATCTCACTTAGCTGCCATTGCTTGGAATTACCATCAGTCCAGGCCTCATTAGACCATCATCCAAAGAACAACTTAGCTTATTGACGCAGTGTTGAAGGCAGCTTCTCTGAATCTTTTGTACATGAATTCAGATGTTTATATTAACCTTTAACTCTAGTTGATCTCATTTCTCCTGTAAGCGGGTCATCATGAAAACTCTGATTGTGACAGGTGATCACCAGCCTTCCTCACAAGTGATCACTAAGAGAGTTCTCAGGATAGCAGGCTTCATGTCAGAGAGAGGAGTTTCTGTGTACAGGCACAGCAACCGGCATTTAGTAAATAAAGCTGGAGGGCAAACGTGGGTGGAGGAAATAAATGGCATATTACCTTTTCTGAAGGTGCAACAAGATTTGTCTGTGTTGTGCCTGTATGCTGGCAACCATATAAAGTGGATTGGCAGGGTACATGAGCACTGTAAGTGTGTGTTATTGATGCTAACTTATGCTGCTACCATGTAAAACTTCTCAGACATCAACCACTGGAATGTCAGAGAGGAAAGAATTGGGGAAGCAGCTGAGTTAAGACTAACACTCTGTTTATTACCAAACAGATAGCACCTCCAGTAATCAATACCTAGCTATTACAAGTGCTACTCCTTTTTCAACCCACATTAGGAAGAACCTGGAACCATGGATTTGCACTTCCCAAAAGTCTCTGTATCCAGCTTGGTTGAAATGGGCATGCTGAGACAATGTAGCAATTGTCTTTTGCATACTGACAGCTTTGACACTGTGTGTGACAGATGCAGTTTTATTTAATGCTATTGGAAGCAAAACTCTCACATCCAGACCCTGCAGATAACAAACAAGTTGTCTGTTGCACACAACACCACACTAAACAAGTAACACACAGATCAGACCAAACACATAAACCATAACTAGTTTCCTAAAATTAACCTAAGAAACATATACCCTCAGCGACTTCACAAACATATAAGACAGCACATACATTGAAACATATATCAAATAGTCATAGTGAAACTATTCAAAAGCTTGTAAGGCAATCCTCCATACAGTCCATCATCCTAGTCATAGGTGACTCCATTATGAGAGACACTGATGCATCACTCACCAGCACCAGGTTGTTTAAGGAGGGGATCACTGTCAGTTGCCTGTCAAGTGCCAGGATTTGGCACATCATACAGGCGCTCAAGCACTTGCACCACATGTACACATATGACACAGTCATAGTACACATAGGTGTAGATGATTTAAGACTTTCCTGCATTGATGGTATGAAGAGAGACTTGATGGAGCTCTTGGAGTTGTGTGTCCGAGACAGGTGTGAACCTAGCCTTGAGCAGCATTTTACCATCACTAAGAATGATGTCACAATGCAAACAAAAGATTATTGACTTCAAGAATTGGCTTATCTTCTGGTGTCATTCAAAGGGAGTCCAATATGTATCACCCTGGCAGGAGATGGTGTACAGTATTAACTGCTTTGCTAAGAGATGGCCTGCACCTCTTGCCCCAAAGCAATTGTGCATCAATCCACAAGTGCTTACAGCATGAAGCAGAATCTAGGTGAAGGTATTGCTGATCAATGCTAGGAGCCTTAAAAACTCCACTCAGTACAAGTGCTACTTACACTGGAAGGCAATGATATATGCGTCATTACAAAGACCTGGTTCAAGACCATTGAGAGCACCCCATCAGTGCAGAGGTTTGTCTCCTGCCACAAGTTCAGGCCCACTACACTAGATGAAGGCACTAAAGGTGATGGTGTCTCCATATTTGTGAAGCAGCACTTCACCTCTAGACTAGGTAGATTAGACAGAAATTTGAAACTCCTCCACATACAGCTTACCATTAACTAACCCCCTTAATACATCATGGCTAATTATAGGACCCCCCATGTCTCCCTCATCCCATAACTCTTACCTAACTAGTATGGAGTTCTTATGCATTAAGCCAAACACTATTCCCTCATGGGACTTAATATACCTGTGCCTTATTAACTGGAAAGCATATGTCTTCTAACATGAATGCCCAGTAATTTCTGGACTTCATCAGTACAGACTCTAGGGACAAGTTTTTCTGCACCCCCCAACCAAGGGCAGTAAAATCTTGGCTTGGTCCTTGCCAATATGGAACAGCTGTGCTAACTACCAGTTGTAACTTCCTCCCTAGTCAAGTCATTCACATTAAGAATGAAGCCAGATGCATCCTTCAGTACAGATATTATGTCAAGGCTAATCTAATGAAACTGAGTAATGGCCTGGTTAAATTCAGCATCCCTTTCCAAGCTGATGAATCATCTGCTTATGGGAAATCATTTACTGCCAAATTCAGTGCACATGTCAATACATACATCTGCCCCTTCTGAAGTAAATACATTGACAAATTCAACAGTAAACATCTGTGGTGGAACCCAAATATAAACAGGCTCTATAATAAGAGAAACAACTCCATTGCACATTAAAGTAAATGTAACTGTCAAAAAGCAAAAAAGCTCTTGTTAAACTTAACAGAGAACTCTAGACCCTGATCAAATTAGCCAAAGCCACACATGAAGCAAAAGATGTCTCCCAGGCAATGGACGACCACAAAGCCTTCCTTATCTGTGCTAGAAACCTTTGATGTATGTTCAGCACTGTGCAGAGCTAGTACTAAATGGTATCATGTACTCTGATGTCGAAGACATAGCCGTTCTGCTAGTGGATATATATAGCTCTAACTTCACCTGACCTCCCCTACTAAATTACCAGATCTCATACCTGCATCCATCTACTCTCCTCTGTCAAATCTACCATGACCCAGCTGTGATCTCTCTCTCTGTTGATAAGCCTTTCAGGCTTTTGCATGCTTTCAAACCTCTTTCCTTAGACAAGGATAATTGAGCTATGGAGAGGCTGAGGAAACAATTATACTTCTGTTATCCTAGCATTCCATGCCATAAATAATCAAACTCGCCTGACCACGTGTTGTATACCTTTTGTCTCAGGTTGGGGCACGGGGTTCTGTCTGACCTGCCTGATTCTGAGACTAAGTCCACTGCTCTTTCCTTGGTGGGATCCTCTTCTCAGTTGGCTTTTCACTCCATCAAGTGTAGCTACAATATTGCTGATGCATCCTCTAGAGATGCTTCTTCAGGTTCTGTCATGAGATGCTACTCTTGGCTTCGTCTTCAGGCTTTACCCGATGATATTAAGGCCAAGCTTCTTGATGCTCCTCAAAATCTCTTTGGTACTGCATTTGCTGATTCAACACCTTACAAGACTGAGGCAAGGTTGTGAAGGATCTTAAGCAGTTTTTTGTCACTCCCATTCCTACATTTCAGAGGCATTATCCTGCTAAAACTGCTTTTGTTCATAGACAGCTTTGTCAGCCCTCTAGAGGAGTGAAGGTTTCCAGGTGTTTTGTTCCTGACAAACCCACTCAGATGCCTAGACCCCAAGAAGCCTACTTTTCCAGACAAGTCTGCTTCCATCTGACATCCTGCCCTCCTTTACCCTCAGCCAGGTTATCTTATCTCTCAAACTTTCTCTATCCCTGTTTGGCAACAGATTGTTTGTCAGTCATCCATCAAGGGTACTTTATGGTCTGGAAATCCCTCCCCCACTTTTTGGCCATTCCCCAACCCTCTTCAGTCCAGATTTCCCATTTTTCAGGAGTGCTGCAGGGTTTATTGGATCAGGGCACCATTCATCCTATTTTAGAGGTCCTAAGGGGGTACAGGGTTTTATTTGAGGATGTTTCTGGTTTCTAGGAAAGAGGGGTCCTGAAGGCCTGTTCTAGACCTTTCCTTTCTAAATACATTTCTCAAGGTACTTTTCTTCAGGATGCCATCCCTCCGGACACTATTTCCCCTCTTGCTTCCTAAGGCCTTTGTGGCTCCTCTAGATCCGAAGGGTGCCTATTGTCACATTCCCTTTCAGGGAATGTGTATGTTTCTCTGTGTGTTCCTCTCATATTCAATTTTCTGCTTCGCCCCTTGGTCTTCCTACAGCCCTGAGGAAATTCAGCAAGTGTCTGGCTGTAGTCATAGCTTTCTGCAGACTTCAAGCCATAACAGTATTTCCCTATCTGGATGATCTGCCTCTCCAGGCTCCCACAGGATCTGCACTTTACCAGACTCCTTTTACATAGTCTGGGCTTCACCATCAATGTCCAGAAATTGGTCCTGTCCCTCCATCAGGATCACATTTTTCTGGGTTGCAGGATTCAAACTGTTCCAATGCTGGCTTCTCTTCCTGCTCCCATGTTTCTGCCTTTAGCAACCTACATTCAGTCTTTACTTTCTCTTTCCTGCCAGGGAATTTCTGAGGGCTGTGGGGTTCATGACATTGACCATTCCCGTGCTCCTTGTTGCCAAACTTCTTATGAGGAATCTCCAGTGGTGTACCTATGGTCGGTGTAGCTTTTCAGCATTGCCACCCTCTGGAATTTCCATTTACCTTACACCCTTGTCTCAAACTTGAACTTCCTTGGTGGATTTGACACATTTCCTTCAACCCATGCATCCCTTTCTAGCTTCCTACTCCATCTTAGGAGCTGTTTACAGATGCTTCAGATCACAGATAGGGGGCTGCTTCTGGCAGTGTGAGGGTTCAGGGAGTCTGATCCTCTCATCAGCAGCTGTATCCCATCAACATAAGAGATGCAGCTGCTTAGTCTTGCTCTCCAGGCCTTCCACTCTGTTTGATCCCCAGGCCCTGTAAATATCTCTCCAGACAGCACCACAGTCATGTAGTACATCAACAGGCAAGGGGGCACAAGGTCTTATCTTCTTTGTACACTAGGCCTTCAGGCATGGGATCTAGCTATTCAACAGCACGTTTCTCTTCATGCAGTTAACATTCCTTCAGACCAAACCTGGTGACAGACTCTCTGAGCAGAACAGGTCTCACAACCTCACATGTGGATGCTTCACAGGGGAGTGTTTCTGGACATAGTTCATTGGTGGGATATTCCTCAAGTGGATCTTTTTGCCTCTCCTCTGAACAGACAACTTCTTCACTTCAGTTCCAGAATCCCAAGTCATCTAGTTTGGAAGATGGATGCCATGCCTTTTTTCTGGAAGGGGATGTTCTTCTGTGTTTTTCCTCCTCTTCTCAGGTTCTTGCACAAGATCAAAGTGGACCCTCCAAGAATCTTGCTGGTGACTCCATTTTGATGCAGACAGCACTGGATCCCCCTGTTCTTTCTTCTGACCAGGAGTAATCATCACAAGTTCCCACTGAATGTGGATCTTCTCACACAAGACAAGGGGTCATTCTTTCATCCTCACTTGTCCACACTTTAGTTGACAATTTGGATGATAGGGTTTTAGTCCCTTTTCAACACCAGTTTTCTTAGACTTGATTAGGGTTCTGCAGGAGGCCAAGATACTCAATACCAGAAAATCATACATGTCCAATTGGAAGAGATTTTCTGTTTGGGTTCTTAAGCTTCACCAGGACCCATTTTCAGTAGGCGTCCCTTTGACCCCTTCTTACTTGTGTGACCTGCTCCATGCTGGCTTGGATTTTTCTTCTGTTAAAACTCACTTGTCAGCAATTTCTGCTTGTCTGCCTTGGAATCCACTGTTTGCGTCATGTGTTGAGGTGAAACAACTTCTGAAAGGCATCCTCCATGTCAGGCTTCCAAGAAAACCTATCCCTCCCTCTTGGGACCTTAAATTTATTCTGAGAAATTTACTCAGGCTCCTTTTGAGTCTGTTGCTGCTGCTGCTTTGCAACATTGTACCTGGAAGACTCTTTTTATTAGTTATCCTCACCTCTGCCAAGAGAGTTTCTGAACTCAAGGCCTTGATGTTTTTTTCCCCCTTTTTTATTCTTCATAAGGACAGGGTGTCTCTGCATACTAATCCTCCTCTTATGCCAAAGGTGGTCAATAAGTTGTCTGTTAATCTGTTTGTCCTGCTTTCTCCCTTTTCTCTTTCTCTACAATCTGCTAGTAAGAATGTTCTGCACACATTGGAATCTTCATAGACATAGGTATTTCTTAAAAGATGAAGACTATACGCAAATCTGAGCAACTTTTTGTTTGTTTTATACAGGGCATTGGGTTTGGCAGTTTCCTAAGCAATCCATCTCCTCCCAGATTTCAAAGGCCATTTTCTTTTGTTATTCCTTTCATGGCAAACAGCTTTCTGCCTCTCTCCGGGCTCATTCTACCAAGGCAGTGCCTTCCTCTGGTGCTTTCTTCAAGGGTTTAGACACTAATTCCATCCGTGAAGCTGCTACTTGGTCTTTTGTGTACACCTTCACCAAACATTACAAGGTGGATGTCATTTCCAGAGCCAGGGTGGGTTCTGCCAAAGCTGTCCTTCATGGGTTTGTTTAAGGATTCATCCTTGCCTTCCTCCTCCCATTCCTTACAGTATGCTTCCCCCACTGGTTATGAATACTGCAGCAGTGAAATGGAAAGACATAGTACAGTTGTGTAAAATCTTACCATAACAGTAGATATTATTCTCTTCACTGTTGCAATTCTACCCCCTTTTCTTCCTGTAGTGTCCATATGTCACCTTTAGATGACATAAGGGACATATCTCTGATTTACAGTGGTGGTAATAGGTAAAGGTTTTGGTATACTGCCTGAATGTTGGACTATCCTTTGCAGGTGATCCCACAGGTTATGAATACTGCACTGGTGAAGAGAAGTGCATCTACTGTTATGGTAAGATTTTTACACAGCCATACTTTATCTCTGCACACACTCAGCATGAGAGGTACATGCATTGGGATGACTGTGGAGGCATCCCATCACTTCCGTAAAGAGCTTTCCCATTAAGCAGCCCTAATTCTTGCTAGGAAAGTAGGAGTGGTGGCTACTGTGGTCTCCACCAGGGAAATTGCACTGACTTAATCTGAACTCAAATGTGTGAAACCCTCCCAAAAATAAGGCAAGTGGGCCACACCATTTCAGTCATTCCCTCCTGCCTCCTCCAGTGACAGAGTCGCTGATTGGACCCAGGTTGCTTGGGTCACAATAAAAGCTCCATCCCTGTGTGCCACAGTGCCATGTATAGTGCATGCTTTACCAATAATTTATTTTCTTAAAAGAGATGGGCAACAGTTGTTTGGAGCTCTGTCATATGAAACCTAAATGTGAGAAAATCTTTTAAACTGAATATGTAAAACAGCTTTTCTATCTTAGTTGTTCAGTCTGAATCCATCCACAGTCCATTTTCACAATAATTTTCTTATATTTAAACTGCTTAACTGAGACACTAAATGCCACAGATTATGTACCACAGTTAAGCTGCATTGCAACCATAGTACTGTATGTGATCTGCCATTGATGTGCTATGGGCAGGGCAGGCTGCGTGTAGAGCCCACAGCTAGAAGTCTAGATGTGAAATGGCATAGTACTAATTGTTCTGTAAAAGTGAAAGAATTAAGCCTGTCATTTTTTTTCTGGGGGGAGGAAGGCTATACTTGTGGTAATGGTGGTGGGGGCTGTGTCCCAATTGTTTAGCATGCAGTCATCAATGCAGATTTGTTTGATCCTAAATCTTGCAGAAAAGGATACTCAGAATGTTGTCAGATGAAGACAGTGAACTTTTAAGGGCCTCTTTTAGAAAGGTGGTGTCCACATTTTAACCTTTACACTACAGTGCAGTATATAATTAATACATCCTCCATATGGTACATCTAACATTCAATGATAAGGGCATTTTCTTTCATAATCTTAAGCTTAAAAATAAAGTTTAATACTAATTTACTACTTTACCTGACAGTTAAGGTGAATGCATTTTATTTATACAAGTATATAATCCTCTTCACATGCCTTTACATTGACTGGCCATATTCTTTTCAGCTCATTCTAGTTTAATCTTTTCAGATTCCTATCCCACAACTTTCCTACTGTGAAGGTCTTCATTTTTTTAATTTCCTGTCCTTGTTGACACAGTCCACTTGAGAGTTCTCATACCACCATGCTTTTGGCTCATGTGTTCCTTCATTAAAGAGCGATAGCTGTGCCCATTCATTCATCAGCTAAGATGAGATCCGTAGCGGCCCATTCGTTCTCCAGTCAAGGTGAGAAGCCTGGGGCTCATTCAGTCCCCAAATGAGATGAGAGCCCAGTCAGCCCACTCCCCTCAAGTGCAAGAGTTTGGTGTGACAGAGTGGGCCAGCATGCAGATAATGCAGGCCTAGCCAGACTTGTTTCCCTGTAGAGAGAATGCAGACTCCACTGTAGCTGCTTCTTAGGAAGTGTATGTGTCCTTTTACTCATGCTAGCTTAACATTGCATCACTGACAGCAAAGACCTTTTGGGCACCTGCTGTCCAGTAGGTTTGCCAGTGCAATGAGCCAAGCTGCCTTGCTCCCCAAGGTGAACCAACAGTGGCTGCTAATTCCATCCCACCCCCACCTTATTCCATTAGTACCCATTTTGCAAGTCAAATATGGATAATCTGGGCCCCATTCATGTTTTTTTCCCTCTATGATGTGAAACCAGCTAGATCTTCCTTTTAGTCAACATCTTTGTTGTGTTGTACCAATTTCTTTCAAAACCTTCCATAAGTGTGCAGGCAATACATGTCCAACTTATTGTCCGAAAACAATGCAATGGTGAAAAAGCCTTTCATGTTTCCCATATCACTCCCTTCCTTATGTTTTAACTTTCAGTAAAGTCTCTCCATTTTATGCACCTTTGCTCTTATGTGTGAGGTTTGTATTTAATCTCATGTCCAATTTTAACTAGTTCTTGGTTAATAGTATATACTAGTTTAATGATCTCCAGGGCCTTTATAAGCTTAGCCATGCAGCCCAACCCAATTGCATTCCCCGGTAACCTGTGTGTTTTAATTATAGGGTTTATGTTAGGAGGCTACAAAAAGTTAGGTGGGGGGTATGAATGTTTACTGTTGACCTCAGTCTGTAAGAGGCTTAGGAGCCAGCTGGGGGATGAATTTATGATCAACCATTTGATGTTAGTTAGGGAATATTTACTGTTAGCGTGTGTCTGTAAGAGACATGGAGGCCAGCATTGGGATGAATTTATGATTACCCATCTAATGTTAACTAGAGAATATTTGCTGTTAGCCTGTGCCTATAAGAGACATGGGGGGGAGCCCGGGGATGAATTTATGATAACCCACCCAGTGTTAGTTAGGCAATATTTACTGTTGACCTCTGTCTATAAGAGATATGGAGGTCGGTCCGGAGATGAATTTTGTGATTTCTTATCCAGTGGTCATGGTTACATTTGAATTAGGGTTAGGGATGGACTCTGCTTTACATGGATGGGTAGCCTATTTCAGAGCATGAGAATCCTTTGAGTCACAGATCTGTCTCACCAGCATGTTCTATTTATATCACAAGTAAAGCTCAGATATCTAGATGTAGTGTATCTGGTGCTGCTCATTTTGCAGATGTGCAAAAGCTCCATCAGGACTGGATCTAAGGATGCTTTATATGCCCAGCACAGGTTGCCTCTCACCAACCTGTAGGAGACCGAGTATAGAGACAGGGCTTTGAGGCAATCATGTGTAGAGCAATGTGTTAATACCCTGCATTCTCTTGGTAAGGAACCTTTGTATGCATTCCAGTTGCTGCATACTGTACTTATTGATGAGTCCAAAAAGGGATGAATAAAGTGGTACTATAACTTCCTTGGACCTGGATGTCATACCTTTACTTGTAGGATGGATGGCATAGAATGACTTTCTTACTATCTTAGCTATGTGTTGATCAAAGGCCAGATTACTGTCTTACATATGTTCCCAGATCTCTAACTACTGGGTCAGCTACTAGGTAACTTCTCCAAAGGAGGACATTCATAGGACTGCAACATCCACTCCCTTTAAAGTACAACACAGTACAATATCAATGATTCATCTGCATACTGTGGGAGTAGAACCCACAGCCTTCTGCATCAAAAGCAAGTATACTACATGTTGTGCTACTAACAATGCAAACAGCTTAGTATAAGTAGCACTAAACTTCTCTTCCCCTGAAGCTCTCCGCTGCTTTTAAAATCCACTTGACACTCAACTAAATCTCTCAACTTCGCAGCACAAGAAGTCTGGAAAAAGCCAAAATTTATTTGGGGGGGGGGGGGGGCGGCAAAGGCCCAAAACCAGGGACACGTTTTAAATATTGCTTGTATAATCTTAGAAAGTTGCTAAAATAAAGTGTTTTGTGTTACTATGTGTTTCCTGAAGCATAGGAAGACTGAAACTTAAAGGGCTATCATTGTTTAGTGAATTCAGTTCTCACTGATTTGAAAGAAAACCACAAATTTTAAGAGGAACAGACCAAAAGTTTGAGCCAAATATTCTGTGAAAATCTGGACAGTTGAGAGCTATGGACTCAACTCCCTGAATCACAAGTGGTGGTATGGGTGGAGAATTCAGGCTCTTGTTTGAGCCTGAGTAACAGTAACCACCAGGTATACCTAACTGGGGCATTTTACACACACACACACACACACACACACACACACACACACACACACACACACACACACACACACACACACACACTCCTCTCTCCTTACTGGCATGGCTCTGGCAGCACCAAAAGAACGGCGGCAGCATAACTTCTGTAACACAGAGCAATAAGAGAACAAGAACAGCTAGTTTAGTTGGTTTAACTTCCGCACGTGAATCCACATTAGCATGAAAACTCCATTAATTTTTCCCGACAGGTCTTGCAGCTGTAAAAGTGGGGAGGCTCCCCCTCCCTTTGGCTGTATGGTTCCGGCACCTATGCCTGTGCTAGGCTCTGTTTCAGAATGTTAGTGGCATGGAGAGATTTATGATGGCTCCCAATTTGCAGTCATATGTGAAGCTGTTAAGCTAGAGGCCCTTGACATTAGCCTTGACCTCTGAGAAGTACATGTCAAACAGGAGTGGGCCAATAATAGAGCCTTGTGGTACTCCACTAATGACCTGCCTCTTGGTGGAGGAGGTGGGTCCTGTTTGTGAGACAGCTGGCAATCCAGTGAGTTAAGTAGGGATTTATGCCTAGTTCAGTGAGTTTGTCCACAATACTTGAGTAGTTTATTGTGTTGAATCCTTAGCCAGGTCTATTTAGGAGGTATGCACCATTTTCCCTTCATCCAGTGCCCTGGTTACCTTCTCACAGAAGTCTACTAGGTTAAGTAGGCATGGCTTTCCCTTGACAAAACCAAAATGGGATGGGTCCAGTGTCTGTAGGCTGCCAATGTCTTGGTTTATCATTTCCATGATAATTAGTTCCATGAGTTTGCATATTAGACTAGTCAGACTAATGGGACTGAGGTCAGTTGATGTTTCACCCTTGGGAAGGGGGATAACCGTTGCCATCCTCCATTTGCTTGGTACGTAGCCTGAATTTTGAGACTGTAATTAAAAAGTGAGAAATTAAACTGGAGCACCAAAAAAACAGAATAAACATTACACAACGCACTGTATGTTCATAGTCCACAATAACCACAGGAGTCAAATTTGACTCCTGTGGTTATTATGGACTATGTGCTGTAATTAAAAAGTGACTGAAGTAGTCCTGATAGGTCATGTTTCAGGAATATTTAGGAGGCAACCTGGGATTTTGTCTGGCCCCATTGAGGCTGTGTTTTTAGCCTTAGTGAATGCCACTTTGACCTGCTCCCTGCTGATTTTTGTGGAGATGGGTTATGCTGGTAGGGATTTCACAAGGGGTGGCAGGGGAGGACTGGGGGGTGCAAAATTTTAGCTGAACTTGTTGGCCAGCAGATTCGCTATACCACTCTGCACAGTGAAGGCAGTACCATTTGCTACCAGTTCAGCACACTGTTGCATGTTTCCTCTGATGTTTCAAACATAGCTGTAGAAGGCCTTCTGGTTGTCTTTAGCCTGAGAAGCATACATGGCCTTGTTGGATTTAGTTAGTCCCCTTAGCTCCTTATATAGTTTTTATTAGTCAGCTCTTGTCATTATGAGAATTGCTCTTTCTTACTTTAGCCATGACTTTTTTTTAAAGGTTTATTGGTTCATAGGACAATACTAGGCTATTGGCCCAGAGGCCCTTATAAGCCTTGCCAAGAATTTCGCTCATGTTCCCACAAAGTCAGCACCTATTTCCCCTGTCCATCAGAGACACAGATGGGATCCCAGGGGTGTATTTTCTATTGCTCATCCAGTCGTCCAGGTACCTCTTAAAGAGGGCTAGTTAGGTACTGTGCTTGACATGGAGTGGGAGTCTATACCACAGATGGGGGAGTCTTTGGGACAAAAATATATCCTGCCAACAAGTTCTCTTAATGTCTCAGACCAGGTTGAGGCCTTACATGCGGGTTGCTTGACTAGAGTTTGACTTACGGATATGCAGCAACTCCAGAGAGGGCCTTGTATGCCAGACGCAGGTTACGTCTGAGCAATCTGTATGAGACTGAGTAGAGGGACAGGGCTTTTAGCCTATCTGTATAGGATAGGTGTTTGAGACCCTGGATTTTTCTGGTCAGGAACCTCTGTAGCCTCTCCAGTTGCTGCATGTGCTTGATAGGGTACATGCCAAAGAGGGCATTATACTCTATAATTGGTCTGATAAAGTGAGGAGTACAGGGGTGTTATGACCTCCTTGTTCCTGGATGAAATACCCTTACGTATGAGGTGGGCCATGTGGAAAACGTTCTATACAGTGGAGGCAATGAGGTGGTCAAAAGTCAGGTTGCTGTAAACCTGGGTGCCCAAGTCCATCATAAATGACTGTGTGCTTAGTACACTGTTATTAATGTGATGATTAGTGGGGACGCCATTTGCCCCAAAGGGGGATAATGATGCATTTCTCGGCATTCAGTTTGAGGCTATGCTTCTGGCACCAGTCATTAGTTTGGTTAAGGCCCTCTTGGAGGATGTTCACATTACTAGGGGAATTTAAGACCTTGCCCAGCTTGCAGTCATCTGCAAACTTGGTCAGCCACAGACCACTGGTTTCGGCTTGGACCTCAGAAAAGTATATCCCAAACAGTAGAGGCCCCAAGACCAATACTTGGGGTATGCCGCTCGTTACGAGTCTACTACTAGAGGTGGCTTCCCCTATTTTGACTGAGCAGCTTCTATCCATGAACTAGTTAGCCACCCATCTGGTAACATGCAGGTTGATGCCTAGCTGGGAGAGTTTATCTATTATGCCCGAGTGGGGAATAGTGTAGAAGGCTTTGGCTAGGTCAAGGTAGGCAGTGTGACTGTTTCGATGAAGTCGACCAAGTTTAACAGGCATGCTCTCACTTTGATAAAACTAAACTGTGTGGGTTCAACTGTTTGGAGGTTGCCAGTGTCCTTGTTTATAAGGTCCATGATGTGTTCCAAGGCCTTGCAGATCAGGCTAGTTAGGCTGATGGGCCTGAATTGCCTGGGTCGGTGGACGCTCCACCTTTGTGTAGAGAGATGACAGTGGCTGTTCTCCATTCTGCTGGGATGAAGCCGGCAATACTCAGGCTTTGGTTGAATAGGATGCCTAATGGTGCTGAGAGCTTATGCCTGAGTTCATGTAGGACGCAGCCAGGAGATGTTGTCTGGTCCCATGGAGGCTGTATTTTTTGCCTTTGAGAGGGTATTAAAGACCTGTTCCCTGATGATGAGGGGAGTGGGCAGGTGCTGGGGATGTCTGGTTTACTGATGCCCCCCATCATTGAACCTGTCTGCCAGCAGGTTGGCTATATCTGCCATATTTGTGTATGTGGTGCTCTTGACCACCAGTTCATAGCAGATTTGCATGTTACTTTGAGTTTGTGGATGTATGTGAAGAAGACCTTGTGATTGTCCCTAGTGGATGTGGCCAGTTTGGACTCTAAGTTAGCCTTAGAGGATTTAACCAGTGACCTTATTTGCTTGTTCAGACAAAGGATAGATTGCTTCCAACTTGGCACCTGCTTCTTCTTGGTCCTGTACAGCAATTTTTTCCTTTTATTATAGAGTTTGTTTATTGCTGCTGTCCACCAGACAGGTTTACTCTTCCTTGAAAAAGATGATGTGGTGCTGTCAGGTTTTGCTGAATCTATGCAACTATGTAGGTGCTTATACATTTTTTTTGGTGTAGGCTTGGACATTTGTGCTAGTTCCAACTAAAGGGATGGTGGCTGTGAAGCTGCTTATATCTGCTCTCAGGAGGTTGCAGTCAGCTTTGGAAAAGTTTTTTTTTGTTTGACTCTGGCAGGGGGTGGGGTCACGGGAAATGGTGACTTTGAAAGTGATCACTTTATGGTCGGGTCTTACCAAGGAGGATGACACTGTAGGGGTGCTACAGTGGCTTCTCATGTTGGTTACTATAAGCTCCAGGATATTTTCACCTCTTGTAGGGGTGCCGACCAGCTGATCCAATGCATTGGCATTGACTAAGTTGAGGAATCTCTGGGAATTCGTGATTGGGCTAGAATAGATCTTCCATTCTATGGTTGGTTAGTTAGTCACCCAAGATCAGAGTAGAGGGTTGAATTTTGATGGATTCAGGTAAGTCCAGATGGGTGCAATGGGTGTCCTGAGTCATGGTTGGGGGTCTGTAGCTAGCTATGATTTGAATAGGTGTTTTGTCAGCAGTTAACTGCAACTGGAGTGTCTCCTGTGTGTCATACTATTTGACCAGCCGGGAGGTGTGTATGTCTCTGATAAGTATTGAAACTGCACCTTCTTTGGCTTTGTAGCCTTCTATTTGGGATCAGAAAATATGGTAGGACGAGTATCCTCGTAACACTGGGGTGCTGTCTGCAGCTTTGAACCAGGTTTCAGTGACAGCATAAATGTCCAGGAATGCTTGCAGTGAGTGCAGTTTCATGTTAAGACTCCTAGCATTTATTAGCATGACCTTTAAATTTCATTTAGAAAAATTTTTCACGTTGCTAATTTTGTCTTCATGACTTTGCCTAAAAAGGCACTATGGGGGAGGCAAGAGCCTTTGCCAGAAGCCCAGGGGAGACATATGAAGGCCATCTCATGCAAAGCATCGTGGTCTGTCAGTCATGTCCTCCCTGGCTGTCAGGTACAGGATCCCCTTGGAATGACACCAGAAACTAAGCCAATTGTTAGTCATTTTCTGTTTGTATTGAGACATTCTGGGTGATGGTAGGATGCTGTTTAAGGCTAGGGACATACCTGCCTTGGGACACACATTCAGCTAGCTCAGTCATGTGTCTCCTCATGTAGTCCAGAGAGGTATGTCTCAAGTCATTCACACCAACATGGACTATGACAGAGTCATAACAGTACCTGTTGTTGAGAGACTTGAGTGTGTGCATTATGTGCATATTCTAGCACCTGACAAGCAACCTGCCATGTTTTTCTCCTTGTCTAGCCTGGTGAGGGTCTCACGATAGAGTCTCCTATGACTAGTATGTTGGGTTTGGGGCAGGGCCTTAGAGGCTGTGTGAGACAGATGTGTGTACTATGTGTCGTACTTGTTGCTGTAGGTTGTGATGTGTATGTGTGTTTTTTGCCTTGGAGGTCTCTCTTGTTTAGGTGTGCTTTTGTTGAGAACCTCTGTATATGTGGGAGTATGTTGTACAGGTGTGGTGGTGTTAGAGGTGTGGCATTTGTAGTGTTTGTGCAGACAACCTTCTCAGTGCCAGATGTACTGGCTTGTGATTGAAACAGCAAATATTCTAGGTTCTTAATGCAATTGCATCTCTCACATGTTGTGTTCTTAGGTGGTAGTAGTAGTGGGTTGTCTGTGTACGTGAGGCAGTTGCTACAGTGTTTCAGAATCCTCATATCAACCAGACTAACAGGAGAAACCATAGGAAATAGTCCGTCCATGGTTGACAGAATCTGTGGAAGAGAGGTCAGGCTATTATTTGAAGAGAGTATCTATGGGTCTGAGTAGGGCTGGATAAAATCAGTACAGTAGCTGCAAGGGAGGGCCTCACTTATACAGGAGTGCTAGTAAGGGAAAAATGCAACTGAGATACCTTGCAAAGAGTTAAACAGTGCAGCGGCAGTGCACAAACATGCGCAAACCCATGCATATGTAGGGTTTAAATTCCACAAAAACGAAAGTAAAATAGAAACACTGGAATTAACCAATCAACCCATGTCCCTGAGCTCCAAGCCAAACACCCTATGCCAGACCTGTTTCAAACAGTTCCAGTTCATTTACTCCCACTAGGTGCAGGTAGTCCCCAGCCAACACAAGATGACGTAGCAGGAAACACAGGAAATCACACAAACTGATCTGGTTATAGCAAAACCTGTAACCAGAGTATGCTAAAGATATTTAAACTCTGTTTAGGTCAGTTTAACACAGGGGAAAAGATACACACTTAAATATACAGCAGTTCAGTTCACACTCTGTTAATTAAGTAGTTTAACATAAAACAGTGAAAAAATACAGTGCTGATGTAATCCAAGTTAATAAAACAGCATAGTTAATCAAATACAAGTGCAGTATAAGTCAGAATAAATTGAAAAAATGGCACTTAGTTTTGTAGATTCTGTCTACAGATATTTTCCTTTTATTATATGCCCTGTTAAGAGTAGGAATCCACCAGTGTGGTTTGCTTTTGGGATTTGTTTTAGGCTTACTTCTGGTAGGTACAGCAGCCTCTATGCAGCCATTTACATGTTTGTACAGTATCTCTGTCAGTAATTCTGCATAGAGTATTGGTGGACTCTGGGTTGGGCAGGGCATTGTATTTTGGCAAACTGTTGCTTAATAGTTTGGTTTAGAATAGTTTCTAACTGTAACAGGTTTTACTGGGTTTTCCAGGTTTATCTTTATTTCAAATGAGAGAGCTTTGTGATCCAACCTCACTAGTAAGGAGGTGATACGAGGGATGCAGTGCTCTTCCATATTGGTGAGAACAAGGTTCAGTATGTTAGAATCTGTGATTGAAGTGTGCACTGACTGATCAAGGGCATCTGTGTTAATGAGTTAATAAAGTCCAGGTAACACTATGCCTGCAAGTTGATGGCAATGTATGTTTCCCAGTCTGTAGAGGGGTAGTTAGTCTCCCATGACTAGAGTGTTTAGTTGGATGGAGAGTTACTCCAGTAGGTCTAGTTAAGAGTTGTGGAATTCTTGAGACATAGATGGTGTGACCTATAGCTTGGTAAGGTAGGGTAAGGGACTCTACCTGAGGTGATTTGCATGTGTTTGAACTCCAATGTGTCATCCTGTTTAACCAACCTTGAGGTATACTTGCTGCTAATATAGATCAAGGCACCTCCAACTTTAGTCCCTGTCTGTGTAGCTGTTGGTCTAAATGTCTGGAAGGCACTATAGCTTTGCACTGCTGGAGTACTATCTGTGACTTTTAACCATGTCTCTGTAATGGTACAGCTGCCTATATTCTCCAGAGTGAGGAGGACTTGTAGGGTGTGCAGTTTCCTGTTAAGGCTCCTAGCATTGAACAGTAACACCTTTAGGTTCCTTTGGGTTTTATTTGCTACATTGGTAAGCTTATCACTGTGGCATTTTCTAAAAATGGGTCTAAGGGAGTGAGTAAAATTTTAGGGAAAATCTGGAAGCCCAGAGGGGGAAGGTGTAGGCCATCTCTGGCAAAGCAACATGATCTGTTGACCATGTCCTCCCAGGCTGACCGATAATGAACCTCCCTAGACTGACACCAGAAACTAAGCCAATTGTTAGTCAATTGTTTTTTATTCATTCTGTGGTATCACCCATGGTGCAAGTAGAATGATGCTGAATGCAAGGCACATACCAGTCTGAGACACACATTCAGAGAGGTCCATTCTGTCTCTCTTCATACAATCCAGAGAGTTATGTCTCACGTCATCTACACCCACTTGGAGTATGATGAAGTCATACTGGTACCTGTACCGCAGTGATTTGAGTGCATGTACAAGTTGGTGGATGATGGCTCCAGATAAACAACTGACTGCAATCTTCTTGTCCATTCTGATATGTGAGGTATCTGTGTGACAAGCAATAGAGTCCCCTGTGACAGGAGAACTGGGTAAATTGCTTGCCTTTTTGACTTTGTTTCTCAGGGTCCATTGGGTGTAGGCTTATGTGCAGTGTTTGGTGTTGCTTTTGGTGTATGCTTTAGTGATTGATGAGGATAGGCATTGCTGTTTGCAGGCTTAAGAAATCTTTGAGGTTTGAGGAGACTTTTTTAGTGCCTCAGCATAAGTTGTTTTTTGTGGTTGGTCTATGTGTATGGACACAGTGTGCAGTGGTTGTAATTTGCATGTTCTTCTTGACAACCTTGTTTTTATGTGAGATTTTTGCCTCCAAGTAAATTGTGTATGCACTTCTGTTGCATACTGTTTTGTTTTCTTTAAGGATTAAAAGGATGTCAGTTAATAGACAATTGCTACATTGTCTCACGATGCTTGTGTCTACCAAGCTAGCTATCGAGACATTTGGAAATTGTATATCAATGTTGTCTGAGCCTGTACTAGGGTAGGCTATTAGGGTTTGAGGACTACGTTTTACAGAGTTCTTCTAGAATGGTGCTTAGGGTTAGGGACTAGTTGAATAATGCTTGGATGTGGTATAAGATAGTTCAGTTCTAGGACATGGTATTATTGCTATCTGATGCTCAAGCTAGCTGCCCTGTACTTGACTTTGTCAATGCATCACTAAACTGCAGGTTACAGTCCCAGTGCTAGTTTTATAGGTTAACTTCTGTGCTTTCCAACTCAGACCAGACCACCACTTAGTATTGCTAGATGGAATATCTGGGTCATTTTAATATGAGAGCACAAAAAAGTTTGCTTGAGAGTGCATGCTACCTCAAAACAACTTTAACAAACTTGCTGGACAAGGCAGTTTCAAGTCAGTCAGACCAATAACAAGGCCAGTTTGAGCAAATGTAGTACCACCCAAACATGGACAGATAGACATGTGTGGTACAGCTTTCATTCCATTCACCTTTGAAGCTAATAATGCAAAATTGACCCAAGTTGCTATCTGATGTAATCCTTTGAATCCAAGAAAATCAATCAGATTAAAACAACTAACTCATCATCCTGTGCTCACCAGACAGGGCAGGAGAGTTTCCTTAACTTTAGCCAAAAACCTTGTAGTACCTAATTTCCATTTCAGTAAAGAAGTCCATATAAGCCTGCATCATCCTTATCATACCCGTTTTTGTTTGTTTGTGTCTTTCAGCTTTTCCAAGTTAGGGTCGCCACAGCGGAACTCCGGTCCGCTAATGATTGGCAGTAGATTTTTACGTGCTGGCTTGCCGGGCCTAACGCACAACCTTCAATGAAGGAATGCCCATTCACGCATGTTGCTACACGGAAAATGCTCTAACTAAGAATCGAACGGGCAACGTCTAACTGTGAGGCGACAACGCTACCGCAGCACCACCACCGCAGTCATCCTTATCATACCCGTAAAGTTTTTAAATTGCATAGTAGCTATCCAAACATATTAGTTGGATTGTGTGTGTAGTTCCTTTGAGTTACAGCTGAGTCTTGGTGAACTGTTATCTGAACTTGCAACAGAATTTTTGTGACAGAAATATTGGAGTACATTGCAAGGCCTATCAGAGCCAGATCCAACACTAGGCGACCTAGGCAATCGCCCTGCTGGCTGATGACATGTCTTTAAGGGCATTCCTCTTTAATAACACCCTCCGTGTCTTTGCTTCCCTGTGTGCGTCAACGCACAGACACACCTGCTGTTGGTTGCTTCTTTTCTGCATCAATGTTCAGAATTTAAACACAAGACATTCCTACTTCTGTTGCCTGGGAATTTAAATATACTTCCTGCCTGTCTTCTGTCCATGTAACTAAGCACAAAGACACATTCCATCCTTTGGTAACGTGTGTGTGTGTGTGTGTGTGTGTGTGTGTGTGTGTGTGTGTGTGTGTGTGTGTGTAGTTTACTGAGGCTCAAACCCTGTACCTTGGTTACAGGAGACAAAATCCTGAATCCTCTGCACTAGCTACTGGACTACTCAAAAAATATTGAGTTTCACTGCGTTTTCAAGAAATTGTGAGCTTCAAAGGAAGAGGCAGTTACTACTGCTCATCCTAAGTCTGTTTTCATTGTGCAGCTGTTTTGTTTAGCAAATAGTCATCACTGTTTGTGCTATAGAATTTGAAAGCAGTGTAAATAGTAAAACAGGTAGCATACTTGCTTTTGATGCAGAAGGCTGTGGGTTCTACTCCCACAACATGTAGATGAGTAGTTGATACTGTGTTGTACTTTATGTGGGTGTGGGGTACTGCAGTCCTGAGTGTGTCCTCCTTTGGATGAGATGCCTAGTAATATGAACCTGTTGTTGGTGTGACATGCATTCCCTATTGCAATATTACCAGCTTACCATTTTTTTCATGTAACATAGACATTTTATTCAAGGGCAGCAGGCACTGAATTTGTAGATGAAACACTGAAATATAAATTTGTTTGCTAGTAACAACCTCTTCATTAGCTATAGATCTGTAATGTGGAATTTTTCAGATGACTTTTACTTCTGCGGAGATTGTGCATATCGACTAATATTGTGGATTGTAATGACAGAAGTCTGAGTTTCCTTTTGTGGTTGAAATGCTCTGAAATGAGCAGTTTTGTCATTATTGGGTCATATACTCTAACAAAGTTGCTGTATTAAACATGGAATATAATTTAGTACAATCAGAAAGGTGAATCAAAGAACACATGAATGTATGCATGGTCCTAAAATGTGTGCAAAGGGGCCTGTGGTTTGAAAACAGCCCCAAAGGTAAACTTTATCTGCCACTGGCCAGATGCATTTTCTTTGAATGTGGGTTTCAATGCCTTCTCAATGTATGCGAGTTTCAAGGGCAGAGAAGTTCACTGTTAATGCTAAGTCTGTTGTCTTTGTGAGACTGTATTATTTTGTTTAGCAAATGTCTGTCAGTGTTTGGCTATGAAGTTTGAAATAAAAGTTTTAAATTAAACCCAAATATCTGTAATCATTGTAGGAGTTGAGAAGAAAATAGTATGCACACTGACAGGTTTGAACAGTGTTCATGGTAACGGGGAGAAGTAGTCAAGTAATGGGACACTGGAATGGCTGTGGGGGGCTGCCGTGTGTGTTTGTGGGGTCCCCAATCCATTACCCCACCTAGGACCCCTATGATCTAGTCCTGCAGGCCATTCTTATAGCTAACCATCAGCAACAAGCTCTGACTATTCTTGTCCCCAGGTTACTAGCAGCCCCTTGTAAATTCTTTCACATTAAGCCAGACTACCTTTTACAAATTTCTTTGAGCACCCTTATACCTTCTTTCCTATTAAGTCATATTATCTTCTTCATACTCTTTTGCATTAAGTTCTTTTTCAGTCTTTGTCAGCATGCCTGTTATTCCTTCATACTCACATTGGCCCTTTCCATATCTTCTGTCATTACTCACCAGTTGACACTTTCACGGGCTAGTGTTAGAAATTCCACCTCAAATAATGTATTTATTTATTTATTTATTTATTTCAGTTTGATGACCGGGGAGGTCCACTGGGCTCAGGGAGCCCATTTTCAGTGGAGGCCTGGGGAGAAAAGCTCCGCATTACATAGAGATTATACACAGTTATTCACAAAAAATCTGCATGACATAGTGATTATACACAGTTATTCACATAAAAATCAAATTAAGTGATGTGAAAATATATATGCAGTTATACCCAGTTGTTCACATAAAAATCCAAATTAAATGAAGTAGAGTACAATTAGTGTGTTCACCGTTACAGTCAAAGTAAAGAGAAACACAAATCAAACATGATTAAGAGTCAGAGAACATCATAAGTTATATGGTTTCAGAGTGTCAAGTATTTATGAAGGTATGATATAGAGTAGGAACAGGGGATTTATAGAAGAAGTTGAGGGTGCAGAAAGTAATTTTAAGGTAAAGTACAGGAATAAGTTGTTGCAGATTATATTTTTAGCTAAAGAAGTTAGCTGAGGACTGGGAGTATGATCACAGGTTAGAAGGTATTTGAAGTGTAAGTAGGAAAAAGCAACTGGGAAAGAGAAGTGAGAGAGCAGAGGTGGTAGAGGTAGAAGAGGGTTGTACAGGAGATTACTTTTACTGTTATGTCAGGTTAGGTTTAGGCTCAGAGTTAGAGAAAGGTTTATGGGGAGAGATGTAATTAAAAGACTTTATTTATAATCTATATAGACCTATATGACTCAGTGAAACAACCAACTTTGGGAAGCAAGACGTTTTTTCTTAATTTTTTTTTTTTTTTTTTAAGATTACATAGTGTCCATAGAAGCCATATGAATGAACATTTTCTTTTCTCCACCTGACAAAACTAGATTAAATACTTAAGGTCATTAGAGAAGTTTTTGAGATGTTCATCGTGTTACACTGCTGCAGTCATTACACTTGGGTTATCCTGCCATCAGGCGGTTCCCCAGTCGGCCTGAGTTCCAAAGTCTTGGTCCGGCGTCAGTTGCTGTCACCTCCTCCCTGACGTCAGTGCGACAGGTATATAAGATGCAGCCAATGCCATTTTCTTCAGTCTTTCTTGCCGCACGGTGCCCGAAGCAGAAGCAGTTCGCATGTGCCGGTCGGCCGACTCCTGAGATTTTCATTCTGAATCCAGAACCGAAGTCTTTTAAAAAGCTAAGTACCCCGTTGGGGAAACTTTTTCTTGACTCAGACCGATGTCAGTAAAAGTTAATAACTGTATTTCTTGTGGGAAGCAAATACCTCATAAGGACTTCCACTCCTATTGTATTCCATGCCTAGGCCCTGACCACGACGTCACTAGTTGTCTGTTTTGTGCTAGGTTTAACAAGTGCACTATTAAACGTCTGTTTGATTTTGCCCGACATTATTTTGGCAGAAAATTCAATTACACCATGCCATTGGAACTTCCGATGACTGCAATGCATAAAAAGGACAAGGACAGGTATCCGAGGCCCAAAACTGATGACAAGGCCTTTTCTAGGCCGGTCGCCGGTTTTCAGCAAGGCGCCTACGCAGCCCCTGACAACTGCTTCCCCAGAACCACAGACCGCCTCCGACTCCCACGTGGAGCAGGCTGGGCCTTCGGATGCACTAGGTTTTCAGCTTTCCGATCCTAACCCTACAGAGGGGACCGAAGTAGCTGAGCAATCCACAGCTACAGAGGGTGTTTTCAGACCTACCCAGTTAACCATTAAACCCTCTGCTAAGTCTAAGCCCCCCTTAAAAGCAAAGAAACGGACACAACCCTCTCCAGGACAGGCTTCCATGCCTAAGAAACAAATGCTAAAAATGGCCGAAGACCCCTCCTGATAAAAGGCCCAGACAGGATGCAGACTATGAATCTTCTGACCAGGTGTCCATTTCCTCAGACTCTTCCTTGGACCTAGGATATTCTTTACCCCCTTATGAGGATTCTGATGCTGAGGAATCAATTCCATCAACCTCTACGCATGAGGACTACTCCTTTGGGGAGACCTTACATACCATGAGGGAACATTTCCATTGGGTAGGCCAGGATTACTCAGAATTCAAGAAAAGGCTCAGAGACTTCCTTTTATTGCCTCAACATAGACCCCTTGCTATCCCACCAGTTTTGGATATTGTGGATGATGTGTACACTGAATCCAGCTTAAACCCTGACTCCTTACCCCCAGCCCCAGTTAAACCTGATAGATATTACAGAGTCCCTGACTCTCACAAATTTCTGTACAAAAGCCCTGTTGCTGACCCTGAAACTATTTCTCAGGGACCCAAAGGGATTAAGGCCTCATCAGCAAAAAACCCAGTTCCCTCTGACAGAGATTCCAGAGCATTAGACAGATGGGGAAAGAAGGTATATACATCTGCAACTTTAGCAATGAGAGCCTTGAACTGCCAGTTTCACATGCTAAAATATCAGCAATTTTTGATGTCTCAGTTGAAACAAAAGATGCTTCCAGATTCAGATCCTCCTAATTTTAAAGAAATGCAGGATTTATTGCATGCAGCTGAACAAGTGGGAAAACATACTTTGCAATGTGGGTTTGATTCCTTAGAGGTCTCTTGTAGAGCAACAGTTACAGCCTCTGTCATTAGAAGGCATGCTTGGTTAAAAGAACATATGTTACCAGATCATGTTAAGGTCAAATTATTGGATGCACCTTTGCAAAGGGATGTGCTGTTTGGAGTTAAGGCAGAGGAGCTATTAAAGGAGATGGAGGATAAGGCAAAATCTATGCAAACGGTGAAAGATTTCTTGCAGGTTCAGCCTCCTTGTTTTAGCAGAAATTGGCCAACAAAGAATCGGTCCTTTCCAGTCACAGACAGACCTCAATGGGGCAGATACAGGCGTCCAAGAGGTAGAGGTCAGACACAAGGCCCCTACAGGCTTCGACAGTGGGGCACACCAGGCCAGAAAGAAGGGGAAGACAGGCCTCAACCTTACAAAAAGCAGCCTCAATGACTTTCCACTGCAGCTGCCAAACAGTACTGTCTTGGCAGCCCCATTAGGAGGAAAACCGGCATTTTTCTATCACAATTGGCATTGCAAAAGACAAATGGGTTCTCAACATTGTATCTCAAGGTTACAGGTTCCACTTTCACACTTTGCCAAGGTTAAAAGGAATGCCAAATCTGCCACCAAATCAAATGGCAGAGGCTCAAAACCAAATTACATCACTCATAGACATGGGAGCTATTCAAAAGGTAGCACCACAGGAACAAGGACAAGGATTTTACTCAAGACTCTTTCTGGTTCCCAGAAAGGACAAAGCCTGGAGACCTATTCTGGACCTTTCTTCACTAAACACTTACCTGGATGTTCCGAAATTCAAGATGTTGACACTACAGCAGCTTCTTCCCATGCTGGGCAAGAAAGCTTGGCTGGTGACTTTGGACCTCAAAGAGGCATACCTGCATTTCCCTCTCAGACAAAATTGCAGAAGATACCTCAGATTTCCAGCAGGTTCAATGCACTATCAATTCTCTGCGCTGCCCTTTGGCTTGTCTACTGCACCCAGGGTCTTCACAAAGTGCCTCGCACCAGTAATTGCATTTTGCAATTTATCCATACCTGGACGACTGCCTGATTCAAGCAGAGAGCAAGGACATTCTACTAAAGCATCTGACGTACGTAACAAAGTTATTAAGTTGCCTGGGGTACACAGTAAACGAAAAGAAATCAAAACTAGTGCCCTCACAACGGATGATAATCCTGGGTGCCAGCTTGAACACAATGGCCCAGATGGCTTATCTCATGCCAGACAAGCAAGGACAACCGACTCAATACTTTCATTTAATGGCAACAAAGACCCAACTCCCTGCAAGAAAAATTCTGCAGGCCTTGGGCTACATTGCATCTTGCATACTACTATTCCATATGCCAGACTGCATATGAGGAAACTCCAATGGTACCTAAAGAGTGTATGGTCTCAACACTGTCAAAGTTTGGAAACAGTTATACCACTAATTCCTTGCCTACAACAGGAGTTTCGATGGTGGGCTCAAGCTTGTCACCTCAACAAGGGACAGCCTTTCACTCAACCCACAGCCAGGCAAACACTGACAACAGATGCATTGGATTATGCCTGGGGAGCACACATGGCAGGAAAATGTATTCAGGGCGAGTGGCCCACAGAGCAAAGACATCTCCACATCAATCAAAAAGAGATGCTAGCTGTACAAAATGCAATTATAGCTTTCAAGGACCTGCTGCATCCAGGACAATTACTACTAAAGACAGACAACACCACAGTTATGTGGTACATAAACAAGCAAGGGGGCACACACTCCTACCCCCTCTGCAGACAAGCCATGACCTTGTGGAACACAGCTCTAAACTATCAAGTTCATCTGCAAGCACAATTCCTGCCAGGAGAGAAAAACACACTGGCAGACGACCTAAGCAGAAACATCATGGACCCCCACGAATGGGAATTGAACCCACAAATATTCAGAATGATAGCACAAAAATGGTGGAGCCCAGACATAGATCTGTTTGCTTCCCCAATGAACTGCCAATTACAGAAATTCTGCACAAGGAGCTACCATCCACAAGCATGGAAAGTGGATGTCCTCTCATTCAGCTGGAAAAAACTGCAAGTATACGCTTTCCCTCCTTTACCTCTCCTTCCAAAGGTACTCATAAAAGCCAGGCAGGAAGAGCCAAAAATGATCCTGATTGCACCAGACTGGCCACGCCAGCACTGGTACCCAATCTTAAAGAACTTAGCACAAGAACTACCCTGGAATTTGCCTCAAATCCCACAGTTGTTGACACAGCACAACAATCAGATACTTCACAGCCAGCTAAAGACCTTAAATCTAGCTGCATGGAAAATTCCTTAGTCAAGCAAGCAGTGCCTCTCTCCAAAGCTGTTATGGATGTCATTCTGGAGGCCAGAAGGCTAGCACCAGGAAAGCCTACTTAGATAAATGGAAGAGATTCTGTGCCTGGAACCAAGCACACAGCCTTGACCCTCTTGTCCCAAACATTCCTCAGATACTTCATTACTTAACTGAGATGCTGGACAAGGGCCTCTCTTTTTCATCCATCAAGATCCACGCCTCAGCTATTTCTGCTCATTACAACAAGGATCCACCAATTTTTTCTAATCCTTTGCTCAAACAGTACCTCAGAGGGGCTAACAACATAAGACCAGCCCGTAGAGTACCTACACCAACTTGGGACCTCAACTTTGTTTTGGAAAAATTAACTTTACCTCCTTTTGAGCCAGCTAGCACAGCAGAATTAAAATACATCTCTTGGAAAACTGCTCTGCTACTGGCAATAACATCAGCACGAAGAGTTTCAGAATTACAGGCACTAATGGCAGTGGAACCTTTCCTCATCTTCCACCAGGACAGGGTGTCATTAAGAACTAACCCTACGTTTATGCCAAAGATGCTATCAAGTGTGGCTCTAAACCAAACTATTCACTTGCCAACTTTTTATCCAAAATCACCGAACAAAGGAGAGTGACTACTACATTCTTTGGACATTCACAGGCAGTTACGCTTCTACTTGGACAAAACCAAAGCTTTCAGAAAGTCTGAGCAATTATCGGTAGCATACGCTGCAGGAACACAGGGAAAAGCCATTTCAAATCAGACTATTTCAAAATGGATAGGACACTGTATACGTTTCTGTTACACCCACCATGGGAAACCTGTAACTAACAGCATTAGATCTCACTCCACCAGGGCAACAGCCACTTCAACTGCCTACCTCAGAGGAGTACCTACCAAGGATATTTTGGAAGCAGCAACATGGAGTTCTGTGCATACCTTCACCAAACATTACCATTTGCCTTTATACTCCAAATCCAGAGCTGGCTTCGCCACTGCTGTACTGCAGGGCCTTATAGCCACCCCTAATGCCTTATAGATCCAGCCTCCCTACCTCAGCTTTGGGATTCCACCCAAGTGTAATGACTGCAGCAGTGTAAGACGATGAACATAGTACAGTTTTGTACCTACCATAAATGTAGATGTTCGAGTGTAAACAGTGCTGCAGTCCAGGTTACCCTCCCTCCTTCCCCTCTTACTTTCTGGTACTTACCTAGGTCATGTAC